>NW_005434594.1:246539-298848 GCF_000315625.1 Guillardia theta CCMP2712 | reverse complement strand
TACCTCCTCCTCCCCACTCCTCCTCCCCACCTCCTCCTCCTCCTCCTCCTCCTCCTCCTCCTCCTCCTCCTCCTCCTCCTCCTCCTTGCACTACACAGGAAAGTTCCGTTCTACCTCCTCTTTGTTCACTACGATACGAGCAGATCTCTGTGAAGGTCAGCATGTCAGGGGAAGGAGAAATGCGTGCAAGAGATACCTTATTCGTCAACGTCACCAACGATGCAGCTGGCTGTACCTGCTCGCGCACAGTCTTCAATCAGAGGATTCGAGCAGGTTTGTCTCTTCCTCCACTTACCGCAAGACTGGTTCCTGCTACAATCAAGACATCGAGGTCCTGCATATCCTCGTCTTTCCTTTCCCAGAACTCCGGAGGAAGGTTTCGACCGTAGAGCACAGTAGCTGGCTTGACAAGAGGCTTCCCGCAACTCAAGCATTCGATCGGCCTGGACTCTTTTGGCGCATGCTCGTCGATGTTGTATATGTCCTTGATCTTTTCTCGCACTTCCGAGCAAAACTTCTCCGAAGGGTAAGGAGTCTTACAACCTTCACACTCAACCCTCCCCAAAGATCCATGCACGGAGATGATCTTGTCATTCGGGATGCCTGTCTTGTAATCAAGCCCGTCTATGTTCTGCGTGTAGAGCCTCTTCAATAGCCCTTTGTCATGACACACCCTAAAGAAAAAATGCCCCAGCGTGGGTTTGTACGTGTCTTTCCCTTTCTCCTCTTTGTCCAGCACACCCAGCATGAACGGTCTTCTCAGCTCCAGGTACGGCAACTGGTTCCTTGAGAAGATCTCCCAGCTCACTACAGCCGTCGGATCCGCCCGCATCGCCCTCCTCTCCAACTCTGAGGCTGTCAAGAGCTCGGGTCTCAGCGTGTCGTACATCCCTCCTGGTGATCTGAAGTCGGGGATACCCGAGGACACGCTCAGACCGGCTCCTATCAACGCGCATACTCTCCTCCCCGCTAGCAGCGCCGCTGCAGCCATGGAAGGAGGTCCCATGCCGATCTCGCAGGTCACGATACTGTAAAATGTTTACTATACTTTAAAACAGTTTTAAAACGGGATCTGCTCGACACGCCCGACGATATGGCGACAGAGCTTGTTGAGCGAGGATGCGGTCTTTTGGGGATAGCACCACCTGACGAATTGTCATCGTTCCAGAGGATGCGGTCTTTTGGGGGATAGCACCACCTGACGAATTGTCATCGTTCCAGAGGATGCGGTCTTTTGGGGGATAGCACCACCTGACGAATTGTCATCGTTCCAGAGGGTCCGGAAACTCTACTCCCTTTCCAACGATCCTCCAGGGTCTGAAACTTCACTACCTGGCCTCGTTCAGAGAGCGGACAGATGTGAGAAAGGATATGAGAGTCATGCAAGCCCAATCACCATTCCAATGGAGAACGAGCCTTCCTGCTTCTGGCGTTCTGAAGAAGAGTGGGATTCATATCAGATAGTTCAGAATCATATAACAAAGAACTTCCAGATGACCATGTCAAGATGTTGTAGGGAATGCACTTCTTCACACGACAACAATGTACAAGATGCCTGAAGCATTACAACAAACAAATAAAAGATTCCTCGTCTAAACACTTGCATGGCGAGAAAGGTCATATCATGAGCTGCACATGTTCTACATGCCCGTAAGCATCATTGTTCTCTTCTCCGTGATCGTCTTTCACGTTGTGATGTCTAAAGGATACTGTCATCGTGAAGAGGGGCCAGATGAACAAGAAGGATAAGTTTACCATCGATGTCGAGAATAGTACTCTATGCCATAGCACGTCGTGCTCTGCTGTTGGAAATGCCGGATACAAATGTCTGATCAATTCTAAACC
The DNA here is from genome assembly GCF_000315625.1 of Guillardia theta CCMP2712. Taxonomy (NCBI): domain Eukaryota; class Cryptophyceae; order Pyrenomonadales; family Geminigeraceae; genus Guillardia; species Guillardia theta. The sequence goes on along the minus strand of NW_005434594.1, from coordinate 297,003 downwards.
TTTCCGCGCCATCGTAGCAAAGGGCTCCAGGAGGGACACAGGGGGTAGTGTTCATCGCCCCATTCAGAAACTGCTACAAGAGCGCAGAAGTATCTCCGCAGCATTGCACAACGTTTACATTGCTCGTCTTGAAGTTGAGAAGTCATGGAACAGTGGGACAGTCGAGTTACCTGCCGGGCCCGCGATCGCCTGGTCGGTTTCAATCTTGACTGCCAGTTACTGGCAACCACCGAAGCTGAGCCTGTGATGAGTCAGGCTGCTGCCAAGGACCAATCATCCGTTCCAACACTCTAATCAGATTGGACTCGATGCTCACCGATATGCTACGATGGACGGCCGTCTATCATGCGTTATCTTACGCTGTAGAGACACTGAAGAGCACAGATCAGGAAGGACTCTCTTCTGGATGGCAAGACCAGGAACAAGGATATCAATGTCATGTGTACCGTCGAGGTCCAACATCACATGGTAACTACAAAACTTGAGTGAAGCAAGGAGGCTACCCAGGAGCAACGCATGGAAGCATGTGCCAATTTAAGTTTTGATCCTCAGGAGATGGGAGCAGAAGTTTTGAATGATCTTTACGTCTCGGCCCCTGCACCTAGTCTTATTTCTGATTGTAAGCAGTTCAGTTCTTTTCCGTCTTTATGTTGTGTTGTTGAATCATGTTGTGTTGTTGTGGGTGTAAATAGAAAATCGTGCATCTCTCTTTCTCTTACACGAGTTCTTCGTGCATGTATGATCAACAACGTAGTCTAAAGCTCCAAGGACCTGAATGCAACTCATGTGCATTATGTCGTTGGTTTCGAACGTATGATCAAAATCAAAGCCAAGAACTGTAAGGTTGTAAGGTCCTTTCAGCTCTGACAGTTCTCGCACACATCAAGCAGCTCTTCTCAGGTGCATGGTCGTCACGAGCGACTCATAAACGCAAGTCTTTTCCTGCCATGATGCAAACATCCTTCATATGAGATCAAGATCAAAACATTCATTCACAAGCATCCACCAGTCTTGCACCACATGCAACCTGAGATTAAACACCTGCCGCACCCTCCCTTAGCACATCCTCCTCAACTAGAAGCCCCCCCTCCTCCCTCCTGCTTAGAGTCCTTGTGCTGCTCATCAGCACCAGACAGCTGCACCTTCTCTCCAGCCAGAGTCGAAGGCATCCCCATCTTCTGCATCGTCTGCCTCCATATCGCCATCGGTTGCTCTGTCATCTTGATCCCCCTGGACTGCTCGTAGCACCGCCAGAACTCCCCAGATTCCTGCGTGCAGAAAGTCCAACTCGACCAGCTTGTCAGGGCATGCTCTCCCTTGAGGCAGCTCAACAGCTTCTTGTGCTGCTCTTCGCATTCAGACAGCGCCCTCACCTTGGCGCTTTCCGAGGCGTCCTCCGTCCCATCCGACATGGCTGGTCACGTTCGCACCGGGTCGTGTACAGGCGCCTCTGCTGTATCAATTGTTTACTTATAGGCTCAATTAAGAAAACTGCAAGGTAGAGGAGCCAGGGGCATAATTGAAAACAGAGAGAGAGAGAGCAGGAGGGGAACAGCAGGAAACATGCAGCGAGCTCAGAGGGGGAAGTAGGGAGCGGGGGCCTGGAGAGGAAGCGGGAGGAGGAAGAAACATGCATGAAGTTGAAAGAAGATGAAGGAAGAGAGAAGACTGTGAAGCAGGAAGAGAGATTCAGAACAAGCACTTGAAGACACTGATTGTTGTTGTTTTTGACGACTTTTCCGTGTCAATCAGGAAAGTGGAGCGCTGTTCACAGGCACATTGCGATGCTTTCTCAGAGCATTTGAACCGACAGCATGCCGACTGAAAGAGATGGCCTGTTGCGCTTTGAGCAGACAGAGAGCAAGTATCTTCACGTTACCTTGTTACAAGTGTGCAGTGGTGCTGACCATGTTTGCAAACAGGAAGGACTCTTCAACACATCGGCACGTGGTCCTTGGTGCCTTCCTTGTCGCCTTCGTGTGCTCGTGCTTGGCTCTCATCCTGCTGTACATATGGAGCTCCGGCATCAAGACTCACACCATGAAGAATTACATGGATGAAAACACTTACCTCTCGCCGGGAAACTAGAGTGGCCCCGGTTGAGGAGATGCTTCCTGCCAGCTCCTTGTAACATGGTTGACGTGGAGGAGAGGAGAGAATATATCAGGGGTGGCTGTATTTACTGCGCTTTCTATTCGCTCTTAGTGTTATTCGACGTGAAGGAGAGAAAAAATAGGTCAGGGAAGGGCTCTATATACAAGTGTGTGTTGTGTTGGAAGAGAAGATTACAGGACAACGTCTGGTCCTGTTCCTCGGGGGATGAACTTTTCCCTCAAGACTGGCACGGGGGTCGTTAAAGAATATAAGGGGGTCGAACTGGGCGTCGATGATTTCTGCTCCTTGCCTCCTGGATCATTGCCGTCAAGATCCAGATCCTGCGATCGTGGCAAGGCAGGGATATCCTTGGCCTGGAAGCTCTCGGTCATGCTCTACTCTCGACCATGCCAGCGCTCACCTCGAACTCGTCGGCGATGAACTCTCGTTGCAGTCGGACGTTGACTCGCAGTCGATACTTGGGTTTGATCAGCCCAAGGACCACTGATGACATGTATGGGCCCTGGTCCAGCAAGTAACCAGCAAGGACAATGAGCTAGAAGGGAAGGGTACCTTCAGGAGAGGTCTGATCTGCTCGATAGTCAGCTCCGCAAGGGTTTGATAATCGACTCTGTGCAGAAGATCGCCCTTCATGACCAATCCACTTCTGCAAACGAAGGGGTGAGCATGTTGTCAAGTCAGCTCCAGTATCAACCATCCCGGACATCAACCGTGCCCGAGGGGGACGTGAGGCCCAACTCACCTTCCAGCAGGACCTTCCGGGAAGACCCTTTGAATGATGATCGCCCCATCGAATTCGATGAGCTTCAGCCCAACCCCGCACTCGTTTGCCATCCCCTGGAAGCAACCGGCGTCACAAGGAGAAGCTCCTCACCAAAACCCCCGACCTCAGGAACTGGAGCTATCGGCTGCTCCAAGTAGTTGAATGTGGGCGTGTAGGGGTGAGGGCCAGGAGGGTACGAGCGAGCCGTTGATGGCATGGAACGCGCGCTTGAGAGCCCGTTGGTCGCACTTGATTGTGTGTCTGGTGTCATCATACCGCTGAAGGGTGAGGCGTCTGGCTTGGGAGTGACTGTCAAGTCTGCTGGGGGTGCTGTTCCACCAGCGGGGGGTTCTCTTTGGACCATGACTTCATAGATGGGACTTAAGCTGTCCCCTGCTCTTCGGTCTCGAAGCAAACGGCGGAGAGACAATGATACGGTAGTCCCCCGCCTACCGACTATCAAGCTCCTCACCTGTTGCATCGGCATCCCCAATGTCGTGTGCCCGTTGATGGCGACTAAGAAATCTCCGGCATGCAACTCCGCCGTCCTGCTGGCCGGGCCATCAGGGGAGATTTGTTTGATTGTAAGTAGACCATTGGAGGTTCTTTCGATAAAGACACCAATGCCGCACATAGCCTCGTTGACCTGAGGTCTGAATTGCTGTGCATTGATTGAAGGATTCGCCCTCTTCATCCTGCTTTGCTCGTCGGGAGAAGATTCGGCAGTTTGCGCCATGTTGGTAGGGGGAGTACCGCTCGGGAAAGACGGTGTGCTGTTCATGTTTTGTGGCGCAGGAGGCATTGGTTGTCTGTTCAATTTCGGATTAGAGGCATTGTCTCTCGATGCTGGGACGTTCTGCAATGATCTTGTGACTGGAACTTCAAGGAACTGCCCCGGTGCCGTCCCCTGCCGGTGCTGACCAGGAAATTCTCTTAGTATCCCGATGATCACACTGCTTCCGACCGGCCCCATGATCAGGTCGCGTGCTTGAACCACTGACATCCCCCTGACGTTTCTTCCATTGATTGTTGTGATGATGTCCATTCTCTTGAACTTCTTTGCATTGTCAGCGGGGCCGTTGGGTGCCTGACCAGGAATTCGGTAAAGACAAAAACTCACGAAGACATGGTACGCACGATATCTGTTATGCGGAGATCCCCTCGCATATCATTTCTCAATGTCATGCCCAGTCCAGCTTTTTGTGGAGGAGCTGGTAACAAATCTTTACACGGCACTGCGATAGAAGGGTCTTGTGCATCATCAGATTACCTTGAGGGAGGGAGTTCATCGGATTTGGAGAGGATGCTGCTCCTCTGTTGAGATTGGAGTCTGCGAGCGAAACAAAAACTCAATCAAAACGAGGCGTCAAACATTGACAAGAACTTACAGATTGGATTAGGGGGCGACTTCTTCACGTTTGGGAAAAATTGGCTGTTTGAATCTCAGGAAATGACATAAGGATCATAGGAATGGATGTACTTGTCCTGATTAGGGCTGCGATTCTCGGGAGCACCAGCGAACAAATGTTGTGGTTGTATCTTCATCATTTCCTCTTGCCCAGTCTCGACATGCAAGTGTGTCATCTCCCCTTCAGTGTGGGCTTGAGGAGGCTGATTTGCTGTCATGGGAGTGATGGAATTCCTGCATGTGAATACTCAGCACTCTTGAGATGACTGCAAGATGCCTTCCTCACCACTGATGCTCACCAAACCCATTCAAGTTCGGGGCCGAGTTCACAGCAACAGGTTCATACCCCATGTTCACTTGCTCGCGGGGAGTTTGAGCCTGGTTGTTCACACGAGGAGAGACTTCCCTGGAGCCACCTCCTCTCAGGATGGACGTGACGAACACAGCACTCCTGCAGATTGCTTTCAGAGGAGCAGACGTGTCAGGATCTCTTGCCTTCCGTTCTGAAGTCTTCGAAGCATCAGCTCACATGGCGTCCCAGGTTGCCCCAGAATGAGCGACCTCACCATATCCAGCCCCAACCCGTCAAGCCTTCTTCCGTTCACTTGCATAAGAATGTCTCCAATGGACACGCTTCTTGCTCTACTCTCAACAAAGTCACAACTTGGAAATGTTAACAATGTCGACCTTGCTGCTGGCCCTCCCGGTGTGATTTTCGTGACTGTGTACTGCCCTGAGAACGAGACGCAACTCATATGATTGAATGCATTCCAGCCTGAAGCTTACCCATCACATTTTTTGTTAGGAATAATCCTATTCCTGCAGACATAGTCCCGGAACAGTACCTGAGAAGCCAAGCGATCAGGAATTCAAAGAATGAAAGCATGTCTGTTCTGTCGTCATAGCAAGAGGCTGACTTGGTCATGTCCAATCGTCTCCTCTCCAAAAAGACACATAATTTGCACTCAGAGCTTCTTCGCATTTGAAATGGAACTCGATCAATGCAAGAACTAAGCTCCTGATCTTGTGCTGGGGCCCAATAATAGCTAATCCCATCTCATCTCTCCCCTCTCTACCATGATCCTATTTCCTACTCCTGGTGGAGCCATCATCTTCCTTGCTGTTCATGTGCGAAATCAAATCCAAGCATGTTCGTCTCCTATGTCTGGTCCAATGACAACCATTTCCTTCTCTCTCCCTTCCGTCTTCCCCCTTCTGCAGTCGCCATCATCGCCGGTCCCCCCTAGCATTCGCAGTAAGGATGCCCCCACCCTGGCTCATTCCTGACTTTGTACCCCTACCCGTGTCTTTGAGGATAACCCCACCCCCTAACCCACCCTCCCGGGTACCACCTCATCAACTTTCGCAAGCATGACCCCTTGCACCACCCCCCTACCTGTCGCAAGAACCACACCACCCATAACGAAACTTTGAAGCACCCCTACATTTTACTGCTCATAGACCGTACCATAGTACCCCGTTGTATTCACTCAAGTCGCCCTCAAGTTAGAGCCAAAGATGGACCGGTTGCTGCATTTCCTTGTACCCACCCTTTCGTCCGAGTGGCCGGGTGGAGGGGGTGGGGACGGGGGGGATGCCGAGTCTCCGCAAGACTGGCATTGACCCCACCCCCTCCACCCTACCCTGAACTTCCACCAAAACCACACCCGTCCCCCATCGGCTCTCGGAATTCAAACTCTGCGTCACGGGGTACCACCCCTGGTCATCCCCACTGGCTGAAAGCACTTCATGACCCGTCATGTGTTCCACTCGCCGTTACTACCCGTCAACCGTGATTCAGCTATTTGCTTCACAGGTGACCCCCACCGGGGGTAGTAGTACCCCCACCGGTGACTCAACAGGCTACTCCCCGCTGGCGAGCGGTGCCCCGGGGTTGTCTTTTAACGGTTTACCTGCTTTACTCAAATTTAACTTAAATCACAAGTACTATGCAATATTGTACTACGGCCTTCGATCACTACTCGTAGTAACTGCCAGGAGCCTAGCCTAATAAGCCCCGGGCCGCACTGCGGCAGTGCCATCGGGCCGGCCGGGCTCAAAACCATGACAAGAAGGCGGCGGGTACTAGCCAATGATTCACGGAGTCATGATGATCGCGGGCTGCAGTCAGAGTCCGCTGGCCGCGCCGTGATGATTCAACACGGGCCGGGTCAGCCTGGCGCCGGGCTCAGCAGCCTGGCACTGCCAGTGCAGCGGTGCCGGGCGCACTGCCAAGGTGACAGTGAGGCCGGGCGTGAGCCGCTGAGCACCCCCAGTGAGTCAGGCGTGAGCGGCAGCTCCGTTTGAATCCGCCTGATTGCGGCCATCATGGCATGGCCTCCCTGATCATAATCGTTCTCACTGCCCGGCGAAGTTGATCCGATGCAGATATGATACTTTTGGGATCAGAGACGACCTTAGATCGCCTCTGGCCCGAGGCCCGGGATCATCAAGAGATTTATAATGAGCGTTCACCAAGGTAAAACGTCACTGAAAAGAATAACTTAACTTAGATCTGTCCCATGGACTTTACAGCACCGTGCCGAGGCTGATAAGAATTTCAATCTCAGCCGCTTCAATGAGCACGCCATCAGCACAGGCTTCATATTCTTGGAGCACCAGCACCTAGTAGGGGCTCCGCAAAGAGCCTGGCCATACGAAGTCAGTGATCAAGCCTGCCATTTCCCAGCAGCAGCGAGGAAACCCATTACCTTGGTCTCTTGTAATTCATCCTGGCGGCAGAACTCCCAAAGCCTCGATTCGAGGACCCTTCAGGAATGTTGCATTTCTGGTTCACGGCATGTTCACATCGAGCACACTCACACATCTCGTTCAGGGAGCTCACCTTGTTGACAACATCTATGTGATGTGGGAGCTTGTGCTGTGAGCAGAATTTGGCTGGCCCGTTGGAGTCTCCGAAGACAGCCTTTCAGAAGAAAACCACCATCATAGACATGTCGGAGGAGCCTCAACTTCAATGTACCTGAGTCTCGCACCCTTCAAGGTGGCCACACTTCCTGCTGACGACGTAGATGTGCCCCGTTTCTCTGTCAAAAAGGCGTGTAAGCAGATCAGCACGCGCGAGCAGCTCTGGGTCAACCTGTGATAGGCACAGGCGACCGGCATCCTGTCCCCAGGGTCCCCAAAGCTTGCGACTGTATCGCAATTAAAGAAGGAGCACTTCCTGTGAACCAGATCGATATATCCATCAAGCTTGTGCACGGAACAATATTCGAGAGTTCGCGTCTGCGGACTTCCAAAGGTAGCTCGAAGAGGGCAAGCGTGGTAGCGACAAACTCGTCCAATAACGTTGACCTCGTCCGATTGCCTAACATGACCATAAGCATGTCAAAGCGCTCATCTCATCAGCATACCTGTGTCTCTTGCAGTGAACTGCTCCTTTTCTTCCAAGTTGAACTGACCCAAACGATGCTGACTTCCTACACAGCAAGCATTTGGTCCGCAAAGACTCCGATAGGGGATTTTCAACTGTACATATCCTACAAAAGAATCTACACCATTGCCCCTCCGCATCAGCCTGTCCATGCGTGACGTCGAGCGAACCACACATGCTGCAGGCTCTGCTGGTTACTGGATGCGTCCTCGAGTGCATGTCTTCCTCCTGATCTGCCTCCTCGGATGACCGACTGGACAAATAGTACTCAGCGTTCCGATGGTGTGACCTGGACAGGCATGTCCTGCTGTTATGCCCAGCTCTCCCGCATGTTCGGCATAATTGCGTACCAATGCCTCCCTTTTCGAACCGAATCTGAAGCTCACCCCCTCTAAGCCGCAGTCCACCTTCCCCTTTCTCCAACCTTCCTTCCAGCTGACATATTTGTAACAGGAAAGAAAGTGACGCCAATACCAGTCGTTGACGCTTCCTTACTTGCTCAAAAAAGTTCATATCTATATCTTTGGCGATCAATCAAAAAATTTCATCTCGCATAGATCCTTGAATTCTTCCCGCGCATTTCAGTTGCCATCAACATCATTGGACATCGCCGCTCCCTGTTCCCTAGTACATGGCAATACCTTTGCGTCTCAACCATCAATAAGTAGGAACTCTCAGTGGGTATCGTCTTATCAGAGTTCTTCAATCTGCTTTATCATCTCTTCTGATCGTCCCAACCATTTGTTGTCGCCGCCGCCGCCGCCATAGTCGACAGCGCAGCCCGGCCTCCATCCATTTCTATGAGCTGAAACCCTCATCACCCCTCCTGCCCTTAGACAGGCCCCGGGCAGCTGCCCGGGCAGCAGCCCGGGCCCCGAACCTGTAGTTTGGGACTGAGCGGGGAGGCGGGTGCGTTGTTGGCCATGGCATGCAAGGTGTGGCTGACGGCCGCGGCCATGGCTGGGTGGCTGGCGATGGGGGAAGGGGGAGGGAGGAGTGCAGAGGAAATATCTCTAGAGGAGAAGGCGCAGAGTTGGAACCTTGTCGTGGTCGTCACCCTCCTGGGCGTCTGCATCTTCTGTACCTACCTTCTGCTCGCTACTTCCAGCTGGCGTTGTATCAAGTACCTCCCTGAATCCGTCGTGACGATCGTGCTCGGCATTCTCGCTGGCTCCATCCTCACACTGAGTGGGCAGACACTGTCCAACCTGATAACCTTCGATCCCCAGACGTTCTTCATCTACATGCTCCCTCCCATAATCTTCGAAAGCGGCTACTCCCTGCACAAAGGCAACTTCTTCATCAACTTCGGCAGCATTCTTGTCTTTGCGGTGGCTGGGACTCTTATCTCTACCTTGGTCGTTGGACTTGGGACGTATGTGCTTGGGCAGATGAAGGTCAGCTATCCTCTCACGATGCTTGACAGCTTGACCTTCGGATCTTTAATCTCTGCGACCGACCCGGTTGCTACTCTGGCAATCTTCCATGCATTGGATGTGAACCCAACACTTTACATGCTCGTCTTCGGTGAGAGCGTCCTCAACGATGCAGTTGCCGTCGTGCTCTTTCGGACATTCCTCAGCTTCTATGAGAGGGAGCATGACAGCTGGACGTCTGCAATCCTTCAGTTTGTCTTCGTCTCGCTATTTTCGGGGGTGGTTGGAGTGATCGTTGCTCTTTTCAGCGCTCTAGTCTTTAAGCTCACTCGGCTCTATCAGCATCCTTCTCTGGAAGCAGCTCTCATGTTCGTCTTCGCTTACCTCCCCTACTTGCTTGCGGAAGCTCTTAACCTCTCAGGAATCATGGCCATTCTGTTTGCTGGCATTGTCATGTCACATTACACTCACTACAATCTCTCTCCTACAACACAAATGACTGCTCAGCAAACGTTCAGAACAGCTGCGCTAATGGCGGAGACGGCGATCTTCGCGTACATGGGACTCTCATTGCCAACCTTGCAGGTTTGCGAGCTGCTGCGTTGCAATTGCACGATGTACTGACTTTCTCTTGATCAGCATCGCTTCCACGTTGGGTTTATCATAAGTGCAATGGTGTTGATTCTCCTGGGACGTGCTCTGAACATCTTCCCTCTCTCTTTCTTGATCAACAGGAAGTCGCAGAACTCTGGGATGAAGATTTCCAGCAAGGAGCAGTTCATAATGTGGTTTTCAGGACTCCGAGGAGCCATCGCCTTCTCCTTGGTCCTCAACATGCAGTCTCACTCGCTGACTGCAGTCTCTCCAGAAACCAAAGCAGTGCTTGTCACAACCACATTGATCGTTGTGCTCTCCACTATCTTCATTTTCGGAGGTGGGACCGCGCCGCTACTCGAAATGCTGCTGGGGGAGAAGAAGGAAATCCACATTGCGGTCTCCAAAACATCGGAGATGGGAGCTCCGCTCGATCTTAGGGAGAGCATGGACGATTGGAGGTACAACGAGTCAGGAACCGGCAACTTGAGCGTGGCGAGTCGACGGGCGGCTGGCTTCGAGTTGTACGACAAACAGGTAGAATGGGGAGGGTGCAGTTGGCATCTGATTGACTGTACTTTCCTCTCCAGTGGTTTATCCCGATCTTTCGAGTCTTGGAGCACGAGCGGCCTGTGGAGGCTCCACATGGTTTCCATCTGCCATCCAGCAGTCATCCGCATGAGCGAGAGATGCTGCTTCGCGAGGAGAATGAAGACGGGTGGACGATGAGATCAGACAAAGGCAACTCAAACTCGAACACGCGGGCCAGATCTAAGTCACCAAGAGAACGAACAAACAATGCTAGCGCAGCGAGCAGCTAATATTCAAGAAAGACTGCAATGCTTGGTGCTAGCATTCAATTTCTCTCTCTTCCAAACATGTATCAAATTTCCATGTAGAAAGAGTGTCATGAATACAACACATGCTTCTGTGATTCAACAGAGCGAATTCAGTGCGTTCATTTTTTTTGAATTTTTATTAAAAATAATCCATGCGGTACTGCCTGTCAACTATAGCATACTGTACATTTACTGCTGGCGGTAGTCGCAGTAGGTGTGGGAGCGGCCGCCATCGCAGTTGTTGACGTAGCCAGTGGAGGGCATGTAGAGCTGAGGGCTGTGTCAGCACAAACAATAGCAAGTAATTCATAGCACTCACAGTTCCGTAGTAGTCGTGGCCGGAACCCTGTCCATCGAACTCGCCAGAGCCGAAGTAGATGTAGGAGGTTCCGTTGCCGTTGACCCAGGACTGCGGCTGGATGCCGCTGGAACCAGCGTAGCCGGTGTCAAAGGCGACAGACTCGAGGACGGAGAACATTCTGTCGACGTTGGTGAGAAACAACCAAAGCAGAAGGGAAAGCAGAGATCACACAGCACGACTCCCGCATATCAAACAACATTTCGCATGAGGAATGTGCTACAAGTGCTTGCACACATTCTTCAAGTCTTACAATCATTATGGCTACTCCAAACACAACAATCATAACACAATATTCACTATCGATGCATACCTCTTCTTGCCGACGCACCTCGCTTCAAGTCTATATATACCCCCTCTGCTCTATTTCGGGTGACACAACCCTACCCCTTTGATCATCCCAGAGCTCACTGAAATCTGACTACCCCACCCGTTCTGGCTCCATCCCATCATCGTCGTTTGGAATAAGATGCCAAGTGATAAGAAATTCTATAAATTCAAACAATGTAATTTGCATCACCCCTACACCTTGACCTTGAAAGGTACCCCTATGCCTTCGATGTTGAAATCGTTTCCAAGTACCCCTACCCCCACTTCGTAGGGACGATTGCTCCGAAGAAACCCTGATATAGAGCACCGGTTTAAAACACTGGTTTTTAGAAAGTTTTGTGGTACAAAATAAATTAATTTTTAGTGCATATCAGGTACAACAAATGACGTACCGTAATGACTCTCAAGTACTTCAAGCTTTGATTGAGGGTCCACAAATTGAACCACTTTATAGTTGTTTTTTTCAGCCCACGGTACTGGCCGGGCTCAGTGCCACACGGTACCGTAGTACGGTACGGGCCCGGCGCGGGGGCAGGGCTGCCGCGCAACGGCTGAGTCGTGACTGGTCGCCGGGTGGCCGAGTCTGCGGCAGCCGCGCCTACGGCGTCGGCTAAGTTCGGGCGGCACCGTGACTGAGCCGCTGAGCGGGACTGGCTGCCAGGACTCGGGCTGACCCGCCGGGTACTCGGTGTGACTCGTCGGAGCCCCTGCCCCGGGGTTCCGAACTCGTCGGCCCCGGAAGTTCCGGCCCGGGCCCTCGGCCTCTCAGCGGCCACCGGGGCCCGCTCAGCAGCACCGCACGCGGCACTACTGTGCGCCGTCACCCGCGCGGCGGCGGCCCGCGGCCGCCGGGACTCGGACTCGGAGCCCTGAGCCTCGGGAGGCCGCTGCCGGGGCCGGCGAGTGCCTGATGAACCGGGCTCACTGTGCCGCAGTCGGCGCGTTCCCGGCGACTGAGTGACACCGTGAGTTGCAGCCTCACGGCCGGGGCCGGCTGCGGCAGTGCCGCCCGGCCGCGGCTGCCGGGGCCCGGCCGGCGAAGGCTTGGCCGCGTCTCAGCCGGCCAGCGGCTGCCACTTTACTCAAAGTTAAGTTAAAAAGCAGTACGAGGACAATCAGGAGAGCCACCGTCAGCCTCAGGCTGTGACGGCCCGGCATCATCTGTCAGCGCGGCTCCCGCCGCTTACACTTACTTTACTCAAAGTGAAGTGAAAAATCAGTACGAGGACAATAATGAGAGTCGAGGAGGCTTGACCCTGACACTGTCGCACAGCGGCCAAACGGCGAGAAGAGAAAAGACAGCGAGAACCAAACCTAATCCTGCCGACTGCTGTCCCCCAAACTACAGTTAGACTCTCACGGTGGCGGCCCGGTACGGCGCGGCAGGCTCAAGACCAGATCGGACTCCCGGGCGATCGGACAGTCGCGGCCAGCGGCGACGGCAGTGTGGCCGTGACCCGGCATCGATCGTTGATTGACTTGCCAGTCCTCCAGGTTGCAAACACTATCACAGCTGGGCGAGTGGGGATCAACAGAGTCAGTGTGCCAGGTTGAATGCAACTCAGAGAGTCAGTGAAATCTCGCACGGCGACCGGTGACCACCGTCGGCACCACCGGCATTTCACCCGGAAACTTGCCTTGCCCAAGAAGAATCGGATGCGAACTGAAGGCTCAGCGGCAGTCCAGTCCATGGCATCACACTGTAATTGTACGGCATAGAGGTCGATGCCAGTGCTAGAAGAGTGTGGCATGTTGGAGCATTCAACAACAAATCTTGCATGAAAGTCCTGTTTGAAATATACTTTTATACTGATTCTAGGTGGACTCGCTTGCATTTGTCAGCCATATCATCGTGCTAGTGTCGCAAACCGAGCACATTTCCTTGCACACTCTATGTGCAGGTCAATCCTCGAACCAACGCACTCGTAAGTGCAACCACAGTAATAATCCATGCAGAATTTCAAGGTGGAAACACCTTTGGGAAGTCATTGCAGAAGTGAACTGGCACAACTGAGAAAATAACAAGGAAGACACCAGAACTGAACAAAGAGAAAGCACCAGAATGTGATTTTTGATAATTTATTCCATTCCCAGAAGAGTAATTTACTCGTAGAGGGACTTGGTGTAGGTGGCGGTGGCAGCGACGTAGGCGTCACGGGCAGCCTTGTAGGGGCCAGTGGCGAGCTTGAGCTCGTTGGCGGCCTTGAGGTAGGCGTCGCGGGTGGCGCGGTAGGTGGTGGCGTAATCCTCAAGGTCGAAGAGAAGAGCGAACATTGCTGCGTCAAGAGGTCAGAATATTGAATAACATCACAACAGAGTGGTCGCAATCACATCAAGTAAATCATAAGGGATAATCATTCTTGCACACGTTCATTGGAACACATTTCCAACCTGCTGGTGCTGGAACCACCGCTCCCCCGCCTTTTAAATCCCTCTGCCTCTCCTGCTCTATTTCCGGAGTTTTTTTTTCACTCCCGAAATAGCCTTCCAAGTCAACATCCAGATTCTAAAATTGCTAACCCAAACATCGAATGAACGTAGGAATTATAAAGAAATATTTCAAATATTTCACGCAAGTTTTAATTCCAAGAATAAACAACCCGCCTCAGAATATCAATTAGGATCACACCTTGGTTTCCTATATGCCCAACTTGATGTCCTTGAAAGTCGATAATTGTTTACTTGTTTGAGTTTTAGACCTGACTCGGGAATCAAGCCGGGCCGGGCCGGGCGTCCGGGGGAGTCACCCACTGATCTCTCTAACGAACTTTTTCACTAGAGATAGGCACAACGGTCATGCCCGATTTGTGGTAGGGTGAAGACATTGCCTCAGAGCCCTCAGATAGGAAATAGAAATGGCATCAAATATGGTAGCTTCATGAAGTAGTGATTTGAATAGCTGCCCTCCAGCAAAGATTGTACGTCGACCAGTAGTGACTCACTAGGGAGCTCTTCCTCCTCTGACGCTGGCCTTGGCGATCGAGGCGACCAGGCACAGCAGCTGTGGTGACAGTGACTCTCAGCGTGCGCGAAGAAACTTCGGAAGAGGAGAAGGAGGGAGATAGTTTCCAGCTGAGGGAAGGACCAGGAGTGCCTAGAAGAGCTCAGCCGTTGAAGTGACCGACATGAAGCAGCTGTCTATCGTCCTCGTCCTCGGATGGCTCTTGGCATGCCCTCATGCGACAGCTTCTGTCGAGTTGGATGGGCATGCATTCCTCGACGCGGTCGCCAGGGGTGAGGAGCAGGCTGTGAATGAGATGCTCTCATCTGGCATCAACCCCGACCAAGTCTTGACACCCTCTGGAGAGACCGCAGTGCACCTGGCAGCCCTGTCAGGAAACCTCAGTGCGTACCTTTGTTCCCCCACTGGTCTGACCATGACTGATCGGTTCGGCAGATATCCTCCATGCACTCCTGCAGGCAGGAGCGAATGTGAACGTCATCACTACTGGAAGCGACGGATTGCTTCCGATTGAAAAGCGCACACCCTTGATGTGGTTTGCGTCGTCGTGCCAAGTTGGATATACTTGCCGAGTTTGCTCCTAAGATCTCAACAGCCTGGCAGGTTGACGGAGTCCAGGCGCTTGTCGATGCTGGTGCAAGAGCTGATATTGAGAACGAGAATGGACAGACGGTAAGATACGATACGATCTTTTCTCGCATGGATCATCGAGGGCGGGGGGTTACCATTGCCTTCGTCTCCTTTTGTGATTTCAGGGCAGGTGCTTGCTTTGATCCAGAATCATGTAGGAGATGAATGCGCGAAAGTGAGGAAAATTCTTCAGGTTTTGTCATGCAAGTTTGAGCAGCAGCTTCGTAGCCTCATGCCCTGCATTCAGGAGCTCGAAAAAAAGGCAGGGAGTACAATGAAGCAATGAAATCTGACACCTAGCAAACATTGAACATACCTGATGAGAAACTTTGTGTTATGTGTTTATGCAGCAATTTCGTTACCTTTGCTGGCATTCGGACTGAAAGCGTGAGATGTTTTGGGGATGATTTTTACAGTGTGATTGCGAATGCCAGACGGTAGCCTCTAAATTTTGTTTTGTCAATTTATACCCCTTTTTATGAAATCTTTGCAAAAACATCTTGCTCCATCTATCTCTGCTTCATAGCTGCTTCATAGTTGGAGACATCGTGCGTGATCAAACTCTCCAAGAACGCTGATGTGAAATTGACGAGGAGGTACTGACAAGAAGAATTCTTCCGTGCAATCATGTGTGCGGGTAGGGGACAACACGGTACTCACTAGGGTCGTGGAAGGGGAGGGAGGGAAGAGGGGGAAGGGGGAAGGGAATTAGTGGAAGGAGAGGAGAGAAGGGGGAAGGGAGAGGGGGGTGGGGAGAGGGGAGAGAGAAGAGAGGAGGGGGGGAGGGGGGGAAGAGGAAAAGAGGAAAGAAAGCTGCTGCAATGAAAATGGCAAAGATTAGGGGATGGACCAACGACCTTGACCTTGACTTCTCCTTGAAAGCAGTATTCGATAGGGCGATGGCAGATTTGCGCAGCGGCAACTTAAAGAGGTGGAGGAGGGAGGCAGAGGAAAGCAAGTTCCTTAATTATTTTTTCACTTGATTGCCTCATTGTATGCTTTATGGCTTTATCAGGTAGACATTAAAATAGAGAAGCCTATCCCACCTCGAACAGGAGAGAAGCTCGGTGCCATGTATGAGTATGCATGTAGGTATGAATCAAGTAGAAAGATCTCGAAGCTCCTGCAAGCTCTCTACGTAGCTGGACACCTTGCCAGAAGCCTGACCTTTTGCACTCCTGACTAGAGACACATGAAGATGAAGGAAAGAGCACAGAAGCAGCTGATCGAGATCTGAGGGCCATGGCAGACAGTCAGCAGAGGTCACGACTAATACGTGTCTCGAATGTTGTCGAGCCTAACGATGCGTTGCTGATACGAGACTAGTACGCCATCCACTACGAGGCAAATCAGAACTCTATGACTGAGATGTGGGAATCAGATTGCAAGCCTCTCCTCCGCCCCTGTTGATGCACTTGTGCATGATTTGCAGACGTGCTGCTACACACCATGAACTAACAAGGGCACTCCTGAGAAGAGATAGTTGATACTGACATGCAGGTTTCTTTACCTCTTTCGTGCCCATCACTGGTATGGCACGTGTCTCAGCGACGAACTCGACGCACAAGATCAATTTCAACCATCTTGTCCACTCATGTGTTGGATGTGGCTATTCAAAGACCATGCAGTACACGTCGAAATCATCTTCACAACTGCAAGGCAGATATTCTGACAGTTCTAACTAGCAAAGTCTTGCAAGCGCAATCTTTCAAGGCAACTGATAGCGTGCAATAAAACTCTCTTCTTCTGTCACTTCCTCTCAACACGTGCCCACTGCTCCTCTAATGCTCTCGCGGCGCAAGGACAACATTCATCCGTCACTGTCGTATCCGCTTGGCAGCCTCCTTAGACAGGGTCAGGATAAACTGAGTGATTCTCCTCATTTCGCTCTCCTGCTCCTTGCTTGTCTCAACTCCATCAGAGGTGTAGTCTTGGTCTTGATTCCAGGTCCACCATTCATCATGCCCTGCAGGCACAACAAACACAATAGATACCCTCTCAAACTTGTTCTTATCTCGCAGAGCTTTCAACGTGTCAAGTAATGGATGGAGCTTGATCAAGTGATTCGGCGCCCGTGTCATCTGAAACATGTACAGCACACCGCTCTCTGACAAGCATAACGCATTGCAAGGCAAGTTTGGTGCCTTGGGCTCGTAATATCCATTCGGTGTGATCTCGAGCTCTTTCAAGTCTCTGCATCTTGATGGAAACTCAACGTAATGCGATCGCTCTAAGTTCAGCTCTTCCCACGCACTTCGATCACCAAGCCTATGAATTATGTGTTTTCCTCCTCGCTTCAGCACCTCGCGCGCAACGAATTCAAAAGCCGAATCTGCAAGTGACTGATTGCCAAAATCAGGATTCAAAAAACGCAAACTCAACAACATCAAAATCATTTTCACAAGCCATTTGATGATTACCGTTTTGTACTCAAGGTCGGGGGGATGATCAATCAGCTTGGAGGTCGATTCCGCTTCCGTCTTCCACTTGGGTGGTGACATTGAACCTACTCCCACAACAGACTCCTCTAGTGTTGGTATAGGTTTCACCAAGATGTATCGAGGCACATTGCCCCACTCCTCTATGATCTGCTCTGCTTCCTCCAGGTCAACACGATCCCCGTGCATACTGATGAAGAGTGACATCTCCTCGTCTGACCACAACGGCAACAAATATCGCTGCGCTCCTCGATTCAAAATATCTTCAAACATCTCTGTCTTGGGAGCAGAAATCAGGATGGTCTTTGCGAATTGTGATCTGACAAAGTTCCCCGCGTCTTGGTTTTCCAGGTCACAGATATACCAGTGTCTGAACGTTCGAATAAAGCGACGCGCCGCAGATTGATCTTCGATCAAGCTCCATGCTTCTCCATCAAAGTACCAATATTCACTCCCTATCTGATACACTAGTTGCTCACCAGGCCGCAGAAGCTGCACAAGTAAGAAGTATGCGAAGCAGGACTTCCCGATCCCTGGAGTACCTGTGAGGATCACTTGATGACCTCTCTGTATGGACTCCTCGTCCTTGAGGGTCTCGGGGTCCAACCTGAATTCCATGGCAATCCGCTCCATCATCTCCAAGTAGCTCTCGCGTATGAAGAGCTTGCGTCCAAGTTGCTCGTGGCCTCCCAAGCATGTAGAGAAGCTGATGTACTGTTTAGGCAACAAAGTCTTGCCTGAGCATGCTCTACTCCAGAGCTCTTGCAAGAAACTTAGCATTCCACCTATCAGTCCTTTTAGTACCCATGCTCATGATATTTCAAGCCTCCTTCACCTTCAGGTCTGGAAGTTTCGGGAATCTGTGCCAGTGTAGGTGAACTTTGCAGGATAAGAATGTTACAAAGCTTCTCTCGCTTCAGTATAAGCTGCTTCTCGTCATCTACAAGCCGCCTTTTGTCCTCTTCAAGCCGCTTCTCGTCCCCTACAAGCTGCTTCTTGTGATCTTTAAGCTCATTTAGAAGCGTCCAAAGCCCATCCTTCTTCGTAGAGTTTTGTTGATCTTGTATCTGCCTCAATGCATCCTCGATCTCTCCGTGTACACCTTCGATCTGTACTTGTACGCCTCTGATCTCTTGCTGTACACTCTCAATCTTTGCTTGCACACCCTCGACCTCGAGGCGTGTATCTTTGATCTCTTGTTGTATACCTTTGATGGTTCCTTGCACCATCATCCATGCAGACCTCTGAGTCCCAGGGTGCTCAGCCTCAGCAGAGGCCCCGGAGCTGAGGATCTCCACCGAAGCTGTCTTGGACGGGGGGTTCGGACCTTGCTTCACATCTGGCCTCTCCTTGTCAGGCCCTGGGGGGCAGCGCGCAGGTCAGGCTCCCAACAAGAGATTCAATCTCGCAGTTGGCAACGGCAGCACAATGGGGATCGAGAGTGCCAGCAAAGCGGATACACCTCACCTTGTCCGTCGGCGTCTTGTGAGGCCCTGAGCTTCTTGCTGCTCCGCTCTATGGCCTCTTCTTCCTCCCTGGCATCCCCTCCTCGTACGCGCAAGCAGCAGCTCCCCACAGCCATCCTCGGATTGTAGACCACACAACGCCCAGGATATGGAAACGACGCTCCCTGTCACAAGCGCAGGTCAGAGAAAGCTTCCCTCCAACGCTCAGGTCGCTCCTCACCATGGCGCTGGAGATGAGGAAGCAGCTCAAGCATATCAAGCCAGCAGCGCTGCGCACAGCCCTCGCTCCTCTCCCTCTCGCTTCTCTCTGCGGGCTGCGCATCTTGACCTCAGCCAGCCTTGCCGACCTGACAATCTGCCGTTAGAGCGGCTGGGGGACCCGGTAGACAAAAGCTGGTAAGGGAAATAAACGTTAGACGCCGTAGGCTCGTCGGAGGGGTTATTACTCGACTATCCACGAATGGCGCGACGGAGAGGGGTGGACTTGAAGCTGGGCAACAACATGTATGTTTCAAGCAACGGAGAGACGAATGTCCGTATGATCAGAACCTGTAACGAATCGTCAAGGACCACATGGCGTCTGTGAGCTGCGAGTGCCATGATCTTGTCAGCGATGAACGCCATCATCGAAGACGCATGAGGGACATGAAGGGTGTAAGTATCGAGTTCATCAGCTTGCACGGCAGCCTGGACAGAGGAGCATGAGACGGTTCACTTCAAAGTAGTGAGATCCCTCAGTCCTCCAACGTGGTAAGGGTCTAGAACCAACAAAGAGAGCAGCAGACGTGGGCTAGACAACTGATTTCATCAAAAAGACCATGAAGAAAAAGAGTCATCAAAGCCCTTGAGTAATGTGTGTGCGCCGCTTGTTGCCAAACTTCAGATCCTGTGGGCTGTGATGGCGACGGGATGCAGCAAACATTCATTAGTCGCACGTAGTTATCACATTGACCTTGTACGCTACTTGATTTCACTCTTCTCTTTCTAGTCCCGCACCTGACCTCAAGGGACGGATGAAGACACATGGTTGCAGTGTACGATGACAACATCCAACGTCCTGCTCGTCAATCGAAACCTTCTAGAGCTTGTGCGCAGTTGCTCGCGCCCTCTGGTGCTGGTGGATCTGTGTGCCGGGAAGCATCAGATGCCATGAGAATACGATCGCGTGTCGGCGCTCAGACGGACATGACATAGTGATTGACAACATTCTTTTACCCATCCACTGCCATGAGACTAGAATCTTCGTCCCAACATCAAAACATCGTTCCGAGACATGTGTATTGGTACTTCATCCTCGCTAGCGAGCTGAGCTGCCCTCGGTTCTTTCCTTGTACTCTCAGATGTGAGAGCATACTCGAGCCCGCGAGGGTACAGAAATCAGGATGTCGCCCGTGCTGAAACCTCCAAGAAACCGTGAAGACAACTCCGAGCTCGCAGAAGCCAGCTGCTGGGAGCTCCAGCCAAGAGCTATGGCATGTAGGAGCTCGTGAGGCTCCCTCGGAACAAAGTGACCTGCCTCGAGGAGCAAGCTCTGCGTTTGCTCGTCTTTACTCAACCATCCTTACAAGTTTACAGGCAAAGAGCAGCCTACCCCGACGGCTTGCGAGACTAGTACTCACTTCGACAGATTCAAACATCAAGAGGCTGCCCTTCAATATCTCCGCGCTACTCTCCATGCCAACCCCGTGCATCGTCCATCTCCTCCTGTATCTCCCTCCCTCATCATCATCGCCTGAGGCTCCCTTGATCACGCAGGTGAGTGTCCATACTCGCTACCTCTGCTCCTGCTCCTTCCCTCCCCCCCATTCCGTACTCCTCCAGCGCCCCACTGCCCTTGACTCCGCTAATCTGAAAGTCCTGGAGCGTGTCCTGTACAAACGGATGGCGAGCCCCATGCACTGAGAGCCTCACCTCCTACCAGTCTGCCTCTACCCTGAGAGCAGCCTCCTCAACCAGTCTGCCTCTACCCTGCGAGCAGCCTCCTCAACCAGTCTGCCTCTACCCATTCCGCAAGCGTCGTCGAGACGTATTTGCTCACAGGCTTCCAGCTCAATAGCCCCTTATACTCTAAGCTCGCCTTCAAGCAGTTTACAGCCAGCAGTGATGAGAAGCCCATGTGGCCTTGCAAGAGCATGTCTAGGCCTGCACAGCAATCGATAGCTAGATCCAGGCTTTCCTCACCTCTGCTGCTGTCCTACCGAACATTCACCGACATGAGCCCCCAGCCAGATAGTACTTCAGCTTGATCTTGTCTTCTCTAGTCCGTTTCCCCTTCCGTTATGGAGTGATCTTCAAGTCTATGCTTGCCGCACTTGCATCCTCCTCCAGCATGGGTGCTACATTCTGATAGACAGACCCTCTCCTCTGCTTTGAGGTACTCATTCTATCTGCCCTGCGATTTTCCATTCCTTCCCTCCCTCCCTCCCTCCCTCCCTCCCTCCCTCCCTCCCTCCCTCATCGACACATTCCTTGGTCTCCCTCCCTCCCCTCCCTCCCCTCCCTTCTTCTTCCTGTTGCTGTCACGGTGTGTTAGTCTTTCAATCTGCATCGCTATCTCCGACTCTCGTCCCTCCCTCACGCCTCCTCCTCACTCACACCCTTCCTCCCTTCCTCCCGTCCTCCCTCTTCTTCTCTCTCTGTCCATCTCCCTCTCCCTCTCCCTCCCTTCCTCCCTCTCCTTCTCTCGCCCCCACTCGCCTCCCTAAGGCATTCCAGCAGGAGTCTGCCTCGCTAAAGCGGGATCCCCTTGTCTTTGATTTAGGTAGGGGGTGGTATATCACCGGTCATTTCCTTATGCTCATTCAGTCATCAAGTGGGGTAGGACATCAATGACTAGGGTGGTCTTTTTGACGCTATGTTGGATGTTGGGAATCAATGGGTACGAGGGAGGGAGCAGGGAGCAGGTGAGGAGCGGGTAAGGGAGGAAGAGGAGGTCATAGACGGAGCGAGTACATAGAGCAAGTCACGAGGGCTCGATGAGGAGGAGAGTCTTTACCGCACTTTTCTCTCTGAAAACGATGAGGGGTGGGATCGAAGTGGAGTAGACGAAGAGAGAGAGGAGGGCATTCGATCGCTCTGCTCCGAACAAGTGCAAACAAGACCAGGAGCAAGTGACCTGATACACACGAGCATCCATCACAGCAGATGCTAGAGAACTCTTCTCCTCCAAGGGTCGACGAGGCTGAGATGACTCCTGCGTCCTGGATGCTAATCCGGAAGCATGCTCTGGAAGTGGAGACAGTGATGAGGATGAACTCTCGGTTCGCCTCCAAGAGCCAAGGCAGCGAGCACAAGCTGTTGGAGGACTTCGATGCTCTGAGATCGCGAGGGGAGATGCCCCTCGTCAAGGAAATCCCTTCCATCGTCTTCCCCTTCCTGGAAACCATATCGTCTCCTGAGACCACTGGCCCTATGACGCGGGCAGCCCTTGAGGCCTGCGAGTGCTTTGTGGAGAATCGCATAGTCTCCAAGGTGAAAGACATCCAGGTGGTGATAGAGGCGGCGCTAGCATGCAAGTTCGAGCAGAGCGACTCTGTGGAGGACGAGATCGTAATTAGCAAGATGTTCAGAGTGCTGACATGCGCAATGGAGATGAGGGAGGCAGTGCAACTGAAAGGCTCTCTGATCCTGGAGATCACGGAGACGCTCCTGCGAGTGACGGGGGAGAGCAGGTTCTCGGAGATGCTGCGCAATCAAGCTGAGAGCGCGTTTACGCGCATCATGAAGGTCCTGGTACTGAGGTTGCCGAGGCACCTCTCGTCCAGTACATGGCGGAGCGAGTGCCGGGCTAGCAGGACCGACGACATCTCCTGCAGCGGGGGAGACGAGCACGAGGCTGCGCAGAGAGCTCTGACGAGCATGCCGTCGGTAGTGACCTGGTATGGACGACCAAGCTCCCACACTGTGAATCTGATCAGCATCACGACGTTCACGCACTATCACGTGGACCCTGTGAACAACGAAGAGCTTCTGTGCAAGGTGTGTTGCTGTGTATGGAGGGTGTGAGAGAGTGAAGTCTCGATCAAGATCTTCGAGATCCTTGCGGAGCTCATCGACCCCAAGAGCCGGACTGATGCCAAGCTGCGGCCTGCGGCCATGTGCGTGATCCACGATGGTGAGAGCAGAGAGCATGCGTGTGATTGCGATGACGATGACATTGCGTGTTTGCTCTGCAGGTCTGCATGCTTCGGGAAATGTCTTGGCGAACTATGACAAGATTCTAGCAGGAAAGTAGCTGCATCCCTGTTGTTGTTGATGGTGATCGGCATGATATCCCCAGGGTTTTCGTCCCACCTGATACCTTCACTTGTCCATACCCTCTTGGATCATTCGGTCGGCTCCAAAAATTTTCTCCTGGGTAACTGAGAGACTGCATCGAACGAGCTTGACCGCTTCCTGCAGCCCTCAACGTCGTGCAAGCGCTGTTCATGTATCTTCGTGACGGGCTATTCTATGAACTAGAGATCATCTTCTGCCGCGTCCATATCGGCCTGCTTGAAGAGAAGCTGCTGTCGGAGCAGAACGTCGTCATCTTGCTGGAGGCCATCGCCGATCTCTGTCTGATGAGGTGAGGACATGCGTCTTTGTTCGGTGGCTCCTCACCCCCTGCCCTCAAGGAACTTCATGTCAGATCTTTACGTCAACTACGATTGTTCCCTGTCTAGTCAGAACCTCTACGAGAGGCTGGTGAAGCTGTTATGCAAGCAGGCGTTCCCTGTCAGCGGGGTGTTACACCATTCCCACACCATCGCCTTCCGCTGCCTGGTCGCCATGTTGGAAGACATGAAGCGAAGGAGCAAGCAGCGGAACAGGCTCAAGTTTGAGAATGGCGTCGACAGGTCGGAGATCCTAGGCCAGGCCAACAAGTTCACCAAACAGAAGCTCATCAAACGAAGATACTCGATCGCTGCAGGTTGGCTCCTCTCATTCCTCCGCTCTCCTCGGACTCCCATTCAACTCCTCTGAATGCTTTTGTGGAGCAGAGAGTTTCAATCGAGATTGCGCAAAAGGGATTGAGGTGCTGCGGAGCTACGAGCTGCTTCATGTACGCTGCTCGACCCGACTCCCTCTCGTGCACTCCTCCAGGCCTCTGCTCTCCTTCACTCCCTGCCTGCTCTTCTTCCTCTCTCGCCTCCATATTCCTCCTCCTTCCAGCATTCTTCACTCTATCTCCCACCCCGCGTCACGCTAACCATCTCCTGCGTACACAGGAAGAGACAGCTGCGAGGGACGTCGCTCAATTCTTCAAGGTCTGCCCGATCCTCCTCCTCGACTTGCTGATCCTTCCCGACAGGTCGGACAAGCTGTGGGGCTCAACAAACGAGTCATCGGAGACTTCATCGGGGAGCGGCAGGACTTTCACGAGCGGGTGCTGAGGGAGTACGCTGGCCTGTTTCGCTTCCATGCTCTTCCTGTCGTGGACGCCCTCAGGCTCTTCTTAGAGACTTTCCTTCTCCCCGGCGAGAGCCAAAAGATTGACCGCATCACCGAGGCCTTCGCACGGACTTACTACGAGCAGCAGCAGGAGGAGGAGCAGGAGGGGAGCAGGGACAGGAGCGTGTTCTTCTCATGGGACGCCGTCCACATCCTCACCTTCTCGATCATCATGCTCAACACGGACTTGCACAGCCCGCAGGTCAAGAAGAGAATGACGCTCGAGGAGTTCGTCAAGAACAACCGGGGGATCAACGAGGACAAAGCGCGGGGGGTGAAGGAAGACCTGCCTCGCAGCATGCTGGAGCAGGTCTTCCACTCTATCGCGACTGATGAGATCAGGATCGAACTCAAGTCTCACACCCACACCCTCCACAACTCGCTCCTGCATGCCGTCTTCCTGTCGGCCACCGAGAGCTCCCTGAGGAGGGCGAGCATTCGTGCTGACCGCATGTCTTTCTCTCACGTGGGGAACTACGGGCTCCACGACGAGGAAATGCTCATGTCCAGTTGCGGTCCAGCTGTTGCTGCCGTCTCCGTGGTGCTGGATGCGTCAGGGTCAGTGGCTGAAGTGGAGATGGCGCTGAAGGTGAGTCTTCCGCTCCTCCTCTACCACAACCTCCTCCTCCTCTTCCTCCTCGTTGCAGCAAGCTGAGAAGAGGGGCAGGGCACGCGGTGCTGCGCAGAGATGCTCTCGTCGTTCGGAATGCAGGAGGGACTTGACAACCTGCTTGTCAACTTGAGCAGGCAGACACTGCTGACCTCGACCTCCTCCTTCTCCTTGGTCTCCGCGACGGTTCAGTTTGGGAGGTGAGCGATGGCGAAGAGGAGGATGGGGGTGGGAGAGGAGGGCAGTGAGAAGTAAAAGGTTAGCATTGGAGGAGGGCCATGGAATCTCGAAAATTCAGACGGACGGAGTGTTGAAGCAGGGGCAGGGGCAGTGGGAGGAGCAGGGGCAGGGGCAGGGGCAGGGGCAGGGGCAGGGGCAGGGGCAGGAGCAGGGGCAGGAGCAGGGGCAGGGGCAGGAGCAAGAGCAGGTGGAAGAACAGGGGCAGGGGCAGGGGAAGGGCAGGGGCAGATGCAGGAGGAGACCTGTACGAGAGGCATACAAGTGACATCAGCCTCACATGGCTGCGCGCAGGTCGTGGAAGGCACAGAAAGCTCTAGAGCACCTGGTGGGCATCGCGACAGCGTGTGGGGATCAGCTGAGAAGAGCCTGGCACCACGTGCTGGACTGTATCATGACGCTCCTCTGCACTGGGGTACTCAAGATCTCCTTCTACAAGCCCGCAGCCACCAGCGAGGAGGAGGAGGCTGCGGGCCCAGCGAGGCTGAGGGAGGGGCAGGACGATGGGGAGGGCGGCATGGCGAACTGGCTTCCTGCGGGATGGGGGAGAATCTCACAGTGGCTGGGGTCAGAGAAGGAGAGGACAAGGAGCATGGAGCAAGAGGCTTTCCGCAAGGGTATCGACCTCCTCGTCAGGCTCCTCCTCCCTTCCTGCCTTATCCCCTCCTTCTTCCTTGGGGACAGAAATCCCTAATTGTTCGTCCTCCTCCTCGTCGCCTGGACAGCGTGTTCAAGCTTCCTAGCCCTCCCCTCCCTCCTTTTCTTCTCTTTTCCCTTCCCTCCCCTCCTCTCCCTCCATTCTTTTCCTTATCTCGCTCTCACACTCCCCTCCTCTTCCTCCCTCCCTCCCTCCCTCACCTTCCCTTGACTTGTCCTTTCTTCCACCTCTCACTCTCACTGCAGCGCGGGAGGCGACGGCTCGTTGTGACATCCAGCATCTTGTGGCGGAGCTTCGCTTCATGTCTCTCGATGCTCTCAAGGCCGTCCTCTGCGCCCTCGCTCCGATCGCGCTAACACGCGCAGAGATTGTATCCTCTCGTCCTTCGTGATCTCAACTCCTCCTCCTTTCCTCTAATACCTTGCTTCTTCCTTGCTCTTTCCTGCTTCCTGCTTCCTGCTTCCTCCTAATTCCCATCTTCCTCCCTCTCCTCTTTCTCCTGCTTCCATGGCCCACCTCCTCCCTCCTTCCTCCTCCCTCTTCCCTCCTGATCGACCTGTGCAGACGGACGCTGAGGACGAGAAGCGGCTGAACTCTCCTGCCAACCTGCATGCAGTCTCAACGAGCTGCGCACAAGAACGGCAGCTGCTCTCTCTCGAGCTCGCGCTCTCCCTTGCCCTGCAGAACCGCGACAGGATCGAGAGCATCTGGAAGATCCTCTTCGAGCTCGTCTGCGGCATCGTGTTGGGCGGTGAGCTGCTGCCCATTGCGTTTCTCAGCTCCACTCTGACATCCTTGTCTTCCCGCCTGCCCTCCCAGAGAGAAGGAACGGAGTCCCTGATGACGTGTACCTGCGGGCCGTCTCTGGTCTGTTCCAGATTGGGAGTCGGTCAATGCACAAGGTCGTCTCCTGCTAGCCTGCTCGTTTCCGTGCTTCCTCCTCCTCTCCATTGCTATCGCTCACGTTTATAACCGCCTGCCTCACCCATCTCCTACACCTCCACTACCACGACCTCCTCCTCCTTCCTCCTCCTCCCCTCTCAGCCTCCTCCTCCACCACCTCCAGCAGCACCACAACCAACATCACCTCCCCCTCCTTCTCCCTCCTCCCTCCTCCCTCCTCCCTCCTCCACCTCCCTCCACCTCCTTCCTCTCCTCCTTTCCAGGTTGTCTGACTGCCCTACTTCAGGGGGGCGGACTTATTCAAGACTGCATCTACGAGTTCATATGGAAGCTGATCGAGCTAGACGATGCTTCATGTGGGTCAGAAAGGCGGGAGGACGAGGACGAGGACGAGGACGAGGATGAGGACGAGGATGAGGACGAGGAGGGTCAGGAAATGCAAAAGCAGAAGGAAGGGGTGGGAAGGACGAGGACGAGGACGAGTAGGAAAAAAAGGGGAAGGGGGAGGGAAGGGAAGGGGAGGGGAGGAAAGGAGAGAAGGGGGGAGGGATTATCAGGGGTTTTAGAGACAAGGAGGACGAGGGAGACTGACGGGTCTGATGGCAGTCGAGACTGTCGCTCTCCACACCAACTCGCAGTTCTCCGAGCTGATCCAGGTCCCGTCGCTCCGTGCTCAAGTCCAGCTGACCGCTTCCCAGCTCAACATGGACCTGATCCGATGGGGGCACCTGTGCGAAGCAGCTCTGGCGTACCTCGAGGTTCCCTGCCCCAGCTGTCCCTGTTCTTGTGACGCGTTTTTGGAAGAGGATGGAGCGGATTGAAGCATGTACCGACCAAGCTCTAGAGCTACTCTCCTTCATCCTCCTCGACAAATCGACCATGCGGCGCAAGAATTTTCTCCTTTGCACAGAGGTGCCTCCCCCTCCCCCTCCCCCTTCCTCCAACCTCAACCTTCGTTCACTCTTCTCTCCCTCATCATCATCTTCATCATCGTCCTCATCAATCGTTTGTTCCTCCTCCTCCTGTCCTCCCGCTCCATCCCGCGCTCACCTCCTCCCGTTGTTCCCCCTTCACTCTCCTCTTACCTCCATCACGTGCTCATTCAATTGTGCAGACGGCCTATGAATTCGCTTTGACTGGCAAGAATGAGCGAAGTTCGCGCAAGGTGAGAGGAGGAGGAGGAGGAGGAGGAGGAGGAGGAGGAGGAGGAGGAGGAGGAGGAGGAGGAGAGTCATTTATACTTTTGTTGCTAGGCCATCGACTACCTCTATGCCCTGCACCTTCGACTATCAGCTTGGGAGCGCGGGAAGGTCGTTGGAAGGGGCAGGATAGGGTGGAGAGAAGGGTGGAAAGAAGGGGGAAAAGGAACAAGGGGAGGGGTGGTAGAAGGAAGCAGGATGGAAGGGCGAGAGGAGACAAGGAGGCAAGTCTGTGAGCGTCTGCTGCAGGACCGGAACAAGGAGGAGGAGGAGGGCTTTGACCTATGGGTACACGTAGCTAGCGTGCTATGTGACCTGTCGCTGGTATCGCAGGCCTCCCCTCCCTTGTTCGTCCTCCTAACGAACCTGCCGCAGCATCCCAAGGCAAGCAAAGACCGCAGGGAGTACGCCATGCTCTCGCTAGAACGGTCACTCCTCCTCGTTGCTGTTGGACAGGTGTCCCTGACGCAGTAGAGCAGAGCCGTCATGTCTTCCTTCCTCTCTTCTCTTCCTGAGGCCGCATGGGAGGCATGCTTCGAGAAGGTTGTAGAGCAGTAGGAGGAAGAGGAGGAGGAGGAGGAGCAGCAGCAGCAGCATCAGCAGCTGAACATTCCGCAGGTGTTGTGGCGTCTGCTCAGGAGCTTCTTCACCAACGTGGGGAACCTGCTCGACGAGCGTCAAGGATCTCATGCTGTGACGCAGGCGGTTGAGGCGAACCCTGTCCAGCAGGAGAAGAGCAGGCTCAGAGGATGGCTGCTGCTGTGCTCCGTCCTCTTGCAGCACCTCCGGCCTCTGACGCAGCTGGGCTGCTTCGACAAGGTCAGCCCGCTTCTCCCAGTGCCAGCTAGTCCTCTGCTAACTCCCCAGCTGGTGGCCACCAGGTGTGGCTGGGGTTTCTGGACGTGACCGAGGAGTACCTTGTCAAGCATCCTTCCCAGCTTGCGCTCGAATGCGTCCCCCAGCACCTCAACGCCATCCTGGAGGTGCTCGAGGCTGACATCGACTTCTGGAGTGGCCGCGAAGAGCTCTGGAGCAACACCTGGGCCCGTGAGCTCTGCTGGACTCGAGCTGGGCGGGTACTAACCCCCCCCCGTCTGACAGGCCTCAACAACTTCTGCCCTCAGCTCCTCCATCTTAGGACGTCAGACAAGGCGGAGCAGGTTGCTCATACCGGTGGCGCTGGCACCGACGGAGAGGAGGAGGGGAGGGAAACAGGTCTGCCAGTAGCGGGTGCGAAGGAGCAGGAGCCGAGAGCACAAGAGGTGGGCGAGGCCCT
Source organism: Guillardia theta CCMP2712 (assembly GCF_000315625.1). NCBI lineage: Eukaryota > Cryptophyceae > Pyrenomonadales > Geminigeraceae > Guillardia > Guillardia theta. Next base: position 268,014 of record NW_005434594.1, on the reverse strand, counting down.
TGCGGGGTAGGGAGAGACTCGGGGAGTCGCTCTATCATATTCTTTTATATCAAACGCTGCCAGTCACGGTCCCGTGGCATCCTTCTGGAACCTTAGTCCGAGCCCGCTGATTCACTGCCACGGTGCAGCCGCTTCAAGTCACAGTGAGGCTCAGTGACTCGCCGAGCAACTTTGATGATACTAGCCACTGCCCCGACTGTACTGCAGGTCCGAAGTTAGTGACCCGGGAGACTCGCAGCCGCTGGCCGCGGCCGGGCGGCCGGGCGGCGGCACCCGCCAGACTCAGCTTCGGCGGCTGAGTAACTCCGTGCTGAGGGCCCGGCCCGCCGCCCGGCGGCCCGGCCGCGGCCCGGACCGTTCCGAAGTTCCGGACCGGCGATGTGAACATAAGAACGGTTATAAATTCGTTACAGTGCTGTCTCCCCGCCGCAAATAGAGCGAAACTCGCATGGGGAAATGAGAGGGTGAAGGAGCCAGAAACTCCCTCCTTCCTCCTCCTCCTCACTCCTGGTCCTCCTCTTGTCCTCCTCTTTACTCCTGGTCCTCCTCCCGTCCTCCTCCTCACCCTTCGCTCGCTCTTGATCCCTGTCCGGTCCTCTCCTTCCTTGTTTTGCCCTCTTTCTCGCAACCCTTCCTTGCCTCCTGCCCCTGTTCTCACCTTCCCTTCTTTCTGAGCTCCAAGTGACCATGGCCTATCTTTAGAGAGCTGTTCCTGCCGTCAAGACTCAAACATCGCTATTTGATGTTTGTTCTAGCTGCAAGTAAACCGTCTTGAGGACCTGTCTACTTCTGCCATGATGCCTCAGCCCGGCAGGGCAGAGGTGTCAAGGTACGCGGACACAGGCCATACAGCAAACGCTCCGGAGGATGGTCCAAGGACGTCCGAAGGAGCTTTCGTTGTCTATCAAACACGCGGTGGATATCATGGAGTGTACGACTTGCTTGTGATGAATGCCAGTCGTCGTCAGAGCCATCGAGCATTGTCCAGACTCGGTTCGCTAGTGATCCTGATGGTATTCTTGATAGCCGCCGTGCTATTGATTAAGTCAGACGGTGTGGAGAACATGTCAGCACTCGTTCCAGCATCGTCTCCTCTGCATCACAGAGCTGTCAAGGCTGTTGACTCGCTCCACGCCTTGAGGGGTGTAAACGATGTGCCCTCAGGGCCTGCGGGAAGCGGATTGGCAATGCAGGAAGCGCAGGGCAAGGCTGCTCTAGATGAGCTGAAGGAGCTCAATTTAGTTCCAGGAAAGAGATCGACTTCGTTATGGGACTTTCCGGAAATCAAGCGCTACCAGGTACAGACGAGCAGAGCCAACTTCTGGGACAACATGAAGAAACTTGAGGACAAGCATGCCTACAGCTTGGAATGGCCGAATGTTGCTAGCGCTGACTTCAAGTGGCCAAGTCCTGAGGATGGGGATGAGTCATCGACGAGTGAGCACCTGGTGAAGGCAGGAGGCTTGCTGCGACGAGGCGACATTATGCCAGTGACCCGGCCGTACATCCAGTGGTCGTCGTCGTGCTCTATCTCCTTCTGTCCTCTGGACACACCTCAGAAGGAAAGGGCGTATGCCTGGCGTTACTGCATGAATCACTTCTACACGAATGCAGAGAAGAGATATTGCTTTCAAGCAGTCCTGTCTCCTCCTAAGCCGAAGCCCTCTTGCGAGCCCTTCGCAGATCCCGAGCATGGTCGAGTGTTGATACCTCCTGGGTCTCGAGACTCTTACAACGTACATCGAGTGCGAGCTGGCTACGGTGTCGTCATTGTTTGCGATGAAGGATACGAAGTCAAAGGTGATGCTAAGCCGAAATGTAAGGAAGATGGCAGCTTCACTGAGCAAGGCATCTGCGTTCCGGTGTCGTGTGGCAAGTATCCCGCTCCCCTTCACGGCACTGTCAGCCCGACGACAGCCATCCAGTACCCAGATGTCGTCAAGGTCGCTTGTGATGATGGATACTACTTGGAAGGAGATGAAGTCATTCGATGCTCCAAGGATGGGAAGTTTGATGGAAGTGCTCGCTGCTCCCCAGTCGTTTGCCCTCCTTTCCCCCCTGTAGAGCATGGGAAGGTGGTGCCTTCTGGTGAGACGGAAGCAGGAGACAAGGTTTCGATCGTGTGCGATGAGGGGTATGAAGTGCAAGACGTCAACTCTAAGGATGTCGTTTGTGGGAAGGATGGACATTACTTGAGCACTGGGACCACTTGTGTTCCGATCGTTTGTCCTCCTTACAGTTTTCCTGCTCACTCGTCGGGCAAACCAGCTGGAGAGAAGCGAGTGGGAGAGACCGTTGAAGGGGAATGTGATAACGGTTATGAAGCCTTTGCTGTTCCAGAGGAGAGCAAAGGGGCAACAGGTTCGAGCTCGGCTGATCGAAGTTTGGGGAAAGAGTTCACTGTGGAATGTGGACAAGACAAGAATTATCATCCTGCAGTTGTGTGCTCGGCCTATTGCGATCCTTTTGTCAACGTCGTCCATGGAAAGGCGACGCCTCAACGGAGGATGCGGAAAGACGAGAAGGTGACGATAAAGTGCGATGACGGCTATCAGCTACCGGATGGCGTGGATGGGGAAGTAGTTTGCGAGGCTGGGAACCAGTACAATCCCTCCAGTGTTACCTGTCAGAAGATTCCCTCTTGTCCCCCGTACCCTGTTCCTGACCACGGGCACGTCAGCCCTGAAGGTTCTCGATCCAAGGTTGGGGATCAAGTCGACATTGTCTGCGACCCTGGGTACAAGCTGGGGCCTGGTTATAGCGGTAAGGCGATCTGCGAGCCAGATGGGCAGTACGACCAGCCAGAGGCCGAATGCGTCAAGATCGAAGAGTGCCCTCCGTACCCGACTCCAGCTCATGGTCGAGCTTCTCCGCAGAAGATCATGCACGTGGGGGATCAGGTGAATATCGAGTGCGACGATGGTTACAGGTCCGTTCTTCTGCCTCGGGGTAGTTGCTCTGACCAGACGTACAGGCTGAGTCCCGAGAGCTCCTCCGTTGCAACGTGTATAGGTAGCACGTACAACTACCCATCAGCTGTCTGCCAGCCGCTCCCAATCTGCGGAGTCTTCGCTCCTCCCGAGCATGGCTCAGTCAAACCCGCAGGTGGGTCAAGGAGTAGTTGAGATGCTCTTGCCCTGACTGCACAAGCAGGGAATGTTTCTGAGGGCGGCTGCGTGAAAATCCAGTGCGATGATGGTTACGTGTTTGAAGCGGACGAGGAAGGCAGCGACCATCCGTGCTGCGAGAAAGACATCATCAGCGGTAAGCTAAAGGACCAGGGCCTTCATTTCCTCATCCCTTCCTCAGGCTCACTTGACTTTCAACCTGGGGGCCAATGCGTGCAACCAGATCAGGCATGCAGCATCTGCAGCGACATCACTGTTTGCCCTCACTGTTTCATCGGTGCGCTTCATCGTTGCTCTAAACGTCTCTCACTTGGAGCAGGTCGAAAGGAGTTCCCGGCCAAACGTCGAAGCTTTCACTTCGATTAGCATCATGTTCTTTGTGGATTATTCTTTTGAAGTGTAGCATTTGTATATCTGTTGTGTATAAAGGCAATCAAATGTATCCTTCTCATACGTTGAAATCGTGTTTACATGGATTATTGTGCAGAACGAACAAAGAGCAAATTGTTTGTTTTCACTTTAATGACACTACATAGAAAGAGATCTAGCTAGACAAAAGGCAATGGTATCTTCAAACCTGTCCCTCGTTCTGAGATGGAGCGTTGCCGGATGGCATGCTAGCATAATATCCGCCCGGTGCGTATGCGGTGCTCATGAGAGGCGCAGAAGTGATAGAAGGGACAGTCTGGGTGACGCCAGCGGTCACGTAGCGCTGAGAAAGGACAGTCTGGGTGACAGGGATCTGCTTGGGAACCTGGACAATTCTTGGCTCCTGCACAGTGATCACCTTCTCCTCCATGATGGTCTTGGGGCGCTGGACAGTGCGGGTGACAGTCTCGTAGACCTGGCGGGGGACCTCGATCTCACGGTCCTCCATCACGGTCTTGGGGACCTGGATAGTGCGGGTTTCGGTCTCCTGGATGATCTGGTCGACCATGACGGTGACGGGGACCAAAACGGTGCGAGGAACCATCTTGGTCTGGGGGACCTGGATGCGCTTGGGGACCTGGACCTGGATCTCCTTGTCCTCCATGACGCTCTTGGGGACCTGGATGGTGCGGGTCTCCATCTCGATCTTGGGGGTCTTGTAGACAACGTCGTGGTCCTCCATCACAGTCTTGGGGACCTGGACGGTCTTCTGGACAGACTCCATGTAGGTACGGGGCTCCTGGACAGTCTGGGTCTGGTAGACGAGCTGCTGGTAGGGGACAGTGGTGGTCTCGGGGACAACGTATCTGTCGATGACATCGGTACCACGCTGCTCAGAACCGTAGTAGGTGCCGGGGAAGGATCCGTAGATGCCAGGGTTGGTGCTGTAAAGTTCCGCCATGTCTATAACGTGCGCTGCCAAAGCAAAAGCCAGTTCAGTAAATCATGCCTCAAAGGAGAGATCAGGTGAATCAAGTAAGATGTGTCATATCAAGAACAGATGATTCACTGGAAACTATTGCATCGTGACATCTGTTCTAGAACAATATCATTTTCTTGATAGTGAGGTAGTTAGTGAGATTCGTGTAGCATCAGTTAGAGAATACACAGCTTCACGTGGACGAGATTTGCCAGTTCACTTTCATGAGGCGAAAACTAAACTAACAACTCACAAATGCATTAAGAATAAGAATCACAGAGTTGTCCTCCTTGAGGACATATATTGCTCTTTTGCGTTTGCCATCTACTGCACCAATCACCATCTCGAAATCTTTCAGCTGATGTCCTGACCTCGCAGTCTCCCTCAAACCTATTTTTTCCTCACTCGCTCCACATTTCATATCTTATGTTCAGATTTCTTCCAGTGAACCTCTCTACTCGCTTCCCTCATTTGCCCTGCTTCTGCCATCTCGCACTGCGCTCCATCTGATCTACTCACACCCTATCTAGCATCCTTCCTCCTCTGCATCTTCACGATCCGCGTGGCGGCCGACGGAAGCTTCCGCTGGACGTCCTCTCCCACACCCCCCTTCTCCCCATAACCCCTACCCCTAGCAACTCACCCCTACCCCCCTACCCCCTGGAGGATCTCACCACACACCCTTTACACTGCCTTGCATATGCCCCCCCTACTCTTCAATACCACCCCTTCCTTTTCTGGTAACCCTCTGTTTCCCCTCCATTACCCAGTACTATGTACCCCTACAACGTTCCAACACCTACCCCTCCTCTGCCCTTGTCTCCTCAAACTTTCATCTATGTCCTCGTAGGACCCAGCTCCAGTGACTTCCAGTACCCCTACCTCACCTTTTTACTTTCGCTCAAGGGCTAGTACCCTCATGCTATCCTGTGTAAGATGATACTACCCACCCCATTTGTTGTTCATCACCTTGACCCCTACCCCCATTTCTATATCATTTTAACCCTTCCTTATCCATAATAGTACCCCTGGGTCCATCTCGTGACCCTCATCATAATTTTACCGGTAGAAACTTGCTTATAAACAGGGGGGTTGGGTAGGGGGGGTTACGTTCAGGATTACCCTACCCCCCAAAACACATCACTGATGATCCTACTAGTCTCAAGCAACCCCTCCGCACGGTTACAAAAATCGCACAACCAACCCCACCAACCTTCTTGAGAGACCCCCCCATATTCCCTCTACGGCAGACCCCTCCCCTCTCTGATCCTTTACTATTGGACAGCTCGTAGGGGGGTGGTCGATGTTGATAAGAGCTTGAGAACCGTGAGGGCGGTAGGGATGCTCTGATTACCTACGGGCATAGTTGTACCTACCCTATATCATGAGAGGAGTTTCATGATAAATGGACCGGTGATGTGGACATTTTTTTCCACCCCCACCTACCTTTCCCCCACCCATGACCCGATGACCGTTATGCGCCCCCCTCGCCGAAAGATCCGTTTAGGCCTGACCCCAGAGGTATACCATGGGGTAGTAGCAGCATTAGATCAGGGTGGGGGTATACTCCTCGTTGCCGCCCCGGCAGCGCGCGCAATGTCCACGGTCACCAAGTGGGCATTACGGTATCCCTAGTATGAGCGGGTGGGGTGGGGTTTGCCCAGAGGTTCGCTCCAGCGGACTCTCCACCCCCAGCTTCATCGTACATTTGATGGGGTAGTCGCGCTGGGGAAGGCCAGAAAGTGGGGTTGGGAACAGTGCGTGTGGGGGTTATGAGCTTTTTGGGGGGTAGGGGTCATGCCTGCTATGCAGTAGGTCCCGTCGCTCTTCTCGCCAGTCACAAGAAAAATATCATCACTCATCCCCCTCATATCCACAGTGCCTCTGAGTCCGCGGGGCCGGGCCCTCAGTAACGCCGGAATACTATCAGTATGATACGCCCGGTCGCCGGGCCGGATGATCAGACAGCCGCCGGGTACCGTATTCATTGAAGTTTTCAGTGTCACTGTGCGGCTTCAATGAATACGGGGGCAGTTTTCAGTGTCACTGAAAGTATAATCGGATCGGTCATGATCCGGCCTGGCACAGCCGCCGTGTGAACCGGTACGGTCCGAGTCGGAGGCCACGGTCGCCGGGCCCTTCAAAGGCTTGAAACTTAGTTCGTGACGGCCGGCGTGGCAATCGTGGAAGTTAGATTGATGGTTGTTAAAAATCAGTACGAGGATCGGACAATCAGGAGAGGCGAGGATGGTTGCTAGTGTCATGGTATGGTACACTGTCAATGACTCAATGATCATACATCTTGCCACCGAAATGGTCCGACCCATTCCCAGTTTTGAACGGTAATAATATCCAGATCACTTGTCTAAAAGAAGTAGCAGTGAGTACATCAACAACACAAAAACTCATAGGACAAACATGATAAAATACCAGTCGTTCTCTTTCTTCTTGGTACAGGTGAAATCTTGTTTGTTCGTTTCGAGAAATTTGACCATGTGCTCAAGAATTCCGTGGCTTCCTCTTCTATCAGATCCATCGTCGCTCTCTGTCAAACATTATGTGTCTGTTACACTACAGAAATATGTATCAGAAGGTGAAAATGCCTTGATTTCATCCTCATCGACCCAAGCTTTCCTCATCTCTACCGTGTGGAACTCGTAACTTCGGTTCAACTGAGTCGCATGAGATCAACATGTGACTCCCTGCAGCGAGAAAGCTTCACCGGAGGTTGCAAACGCTTCAAAACGAGGGTGCAATTCGAGGAGTAAGGGTTCTTGTTCGCAATGACGAGGATTACTTCAGGAAGTGACAACCTGAGATTATGTTACCTGACATTGTAAACACAAGAATACATACTTGGTGCAATCTACCCCATCGACCGATACAATGATGTCTCCACATTTAACAGGACAAGAAGCATTGAAAGACACAGGCAACGATTTGATGCGGATTCCGTCTTGACATTCGCCATCCCAAGCCTCCTCAAGTTCCATTAGCTCCCTAGGATCCAGCTGTTTTGTAGCAAGTCACTTGAGTAGGTTTCCGAAAACAAATAAGTTCCAAGAAGTATTACATTGTTGGCTTCATCTTCAGTAGTGATGTCCCAAGAATTTTCACTGCATGCAAATTTGTAAAGTTGCCGCAATGTCACAGGATCGAGCTTGGAAATTTCTTCCATTAGCCGTTCTTTGCGATTTTCTTCATCACTAGCGCTGCCTCCTCTCAAATGCAGAAGTTTGGATTGGCTGCCATCTCTGTTTTCACTAACTAGTGAAGTTTTAAAACCCAGGCGTTCTGAAGAACAGATATTGGAGGCTGCGATCCATGAAACCAAACATAAAAAATTACCCCCCGAGCAGATAGTGCATGTTTTCATTTGATGTAGTGTCGATTTCTTCTTCGAACTCACTCAGATTCAGACACTTGACTCCTTGTTATCTCTATATCATCACTTCTCTGTCTCCTTACACTCCATACAATGGTCCTCCTCCCGCCGCTTCCTCCTCCACCTCCCGAAATCTCTGGGCATTCCAAGAAAAACCTTCGGCCGCATCCAATCATCACCCTCATTCTCTATCACGATTCTGGCTCGTGCTGGCTCAGTTTCCGGTACCACCGGGCCAGGCCCTAAGCCGGGGCCCGGCGGATGCAAGTCGACAATATAGAGGGTACTGGGTGGTCTTCCTAAGTTTTTTGGTCCTAGTAGAGGATATGACCTACCTACAAATCCTATGAGAGACAGGGTGAGGAGGGACGTGGGTGCGTGGGGGGTTATTTTGGCCTGGCAGGGTAAAGGCAAGGGCAAGCTCGTCCTGCGATGTTTTGGTGAGAAATGTGGGGTACTCCTGAAAAAGGGTGGGTAATGTGAACACAGGGGGTGATTTATGAAGTTAAAAGTAAGGGTACTTAATAATGGTGGGAAGCGGTACTCAGGAATAGAGAAGGGTAGGGGGTATGAAAAGTAATATTTGTTTGAGGGTGGGGTGGGAGAGGGAGCACAGGGTGTCGCTGGAGAACAAACTTGAGAGAATATAGTTGCAGAGAAGAGAGGAGAGGAGAGGAGAGGAGAGGAGGGGAGGGGAGGGGAGAGGACCAGGAGGCATAGACCAGGGATAAGAACATGCTGGAGTAGAGGAGGAGGAGATAAGAGGATGCGCGAAGAGCTAGTAGGGAAGAGCGGCGTAAAGAGGTGAAAAGTTGGGGGAGTGGGGTCACAAAAAGAGGACGGTGCAGAGAAGGAGAACAGAAGAGAGAGGAGCATGAGTGGAAAATGATAATTAGAAGAAGAATGATGAGGATGGAGAGACGAGGATATTGAGATGCTGGAACCCCGATCGCCGAACTATCGAGCAGATTGTCGATGCATGGCGGGGGCATGGCGATGAAGGGATGGGGGAGCCTTGGGACAGTTGTTTGTACTGTGGACTGACATATGTTCCAGATGTCTGAAGTTGTTCGTACTCGCTACAAGATCGTCTGCCCAGATGCAACTTTACGCTTCTATTTGAAGTCAAACAATATCAGGCACATCAGAGACGTACTTCGTGGTGTCGTCAATGTGACTCCTGAAAGCTGCTACGTCTTGCAGTACCAAGACGAGGAAGAAGATCTTGTGAAGATCGAATTCCAGGAAGATCTCGACGACATCATTCGTAGCCTATCAAAGAAGTCTTCTCTGAGTCTGATACTCACAGAGTGTGAGGACGGGGTTCATCGGAGCTTCTTTAGGACATCGCCAGAAGAGGAACAAGCGGACCGGAGTTTTGATCACGAAGTTTCTCATCTTAAGGTGGAGTACAAGAAAAAGCGGGAAGAAAAGGCTCATAAGACCAAAAGGAAGAAGCTGGACAAGGAGCAGAAGATAAGGAAAATCGTTGAGCAGGTTCTGAATGAGCGAATGCGAAAGCAAGCAGACACAGAATCTGACAAGGGCGTGTCGAGCGACTCTTCTGAATCATCTGGTGAACCATCGAAAGGCTGTGGGAAAGAATTTCGTCAGGATGCTGAGCATTCCACGGAGGATCGTGATTTGAGTCTACTGCTGTCCTTGTTGGAAGAGAGCCTCGATCTTGAGCAAAGGAGTGCATTGCTCTCTTTCATGGACGCTGGTGAGAGTGTTGCGCGAGCTCGTCTCAAGGATGGTCATGTACAAAGAGCATTGAATCACTTCATCGAGGCCCTTCAACTCACAGATGTAGAAGATCGCATTGAGCATGGAGTGCAAGAGCCAAGTTGTGCTGCATCGTGCGGGGCTGCTCATGGCATTCATGGAATGAGGAGGAGGATGCGACACAGATCAAGACATAGTTGCCATGCTGATTCTATGATGAACAGCATTTTGGCATGTTCCCTGCCTCCGCCACCGCAGGAGGTCCTAAGTTTCGGTTCTCGTAGCCCTGCCGTGAGGGCATTGAGACTCATCCTGGTCTCTTTGGGTTACATGGAATGTGGACGAAGGGACTACTGTATAGGTGACTACTACGGTCATCGTGTTGTACTCGCGGTCAAGCGGTTTCAAGCTGATCACGGGATCAGGCACGAAAGTGGTACTTACGATGAGACTACCAGAGCTGCGCTTGTGCATGCGTTGAAGTCTCATGCTTGTAACGGAAGCAGTGTCGCTTCCAGGTATGATCGAGCAGCGCCTGCAGACAGATTTTGCTCTGCACAAAACGAGGGACAGGGCGAATCACAAGCTGGTTCAGCAGGCAGCTCCCCACATATTGACAGACAGCAGGTACACATAGTGGACACTGATGGTGATCACATTTTGTTTGAGCTGACCAGAGACGGCGCTCATGTCACGGAGTACGTTAACGGAAAGCTCGAGATGGAAGACGTTGCCTGGGTCGTTGTAAATGAAGCCTCCGGACACATCCGCGATCCAAAGGGTGTCCTTCAAGTCAGACCAGAAGAGAAGGAAGACAAACTGTCTAAGCTTCGCCAACTGTTTCAGCAAGCAGGCAAATGCTACAGCACAACATCGGCGCCCAAGGCTTGCACTATCGAGATAGACTTGGATCTAGACCAAGAGATGAACAACCAAGGAAAGCTTGAGGCAATTCGACAGAGTTTGCAACTATTACACGCGAACCCAGATGCTGCAATGTCATCGATTTGCAACTTCTTCCAAGTGTGCTCGGCCCAATCCTCTCACAGCCAGGAACCAAAACCCGAACCAGCAGGTGATCAAAATTACAAGCAAGCAGAATTAAACAGGCTCGACGATGTGCGGCAGGACCAGCAAGAAGAGCCAGGCGTTGTCATGGGTGAGGTCTTGCAAAACGAGAATGAGTCTGTGTGTCGTGGCAACGTAGCGCAGGGCTCTCAGGAGATGCAGGATGAGCTTCTGACGCTGCTAGACATGGGCTTTGGTTCGTCCGAGTCTGTTGAAGAGCTCGCTCAGCTTCTGAAGCATCATGGCGGCGATGTCTCACTCGTGGTCAGTGAGCTGATCCAGAGGCGTCTTGATGCCGTTTGACTCAAATATTGTGAAGTTTGACTCACGGTTGTGGTGAGTGTTAAGATGCTTTCAGCATGCGAGTTTTCCCTTGCCAGTAGGCTCGTGCTCGCTAGCCTTGTACGGTCGATTGTAGCAGTGCCAAGTTTGACTTGAGTAAATCCATGAAAGCAAATCGGGCCTTTGCGACTCTTCAGTGATCACTCATCACTTGCCTCGGCCATGATAGTGATGACTTTGTCACTCAGCATGGTTGAATAGCCTCACTGTCAGGGAGTCCTTCGCAGTCACCATACTGTGAATCGGGCCAACCTCCCTCAGCTGATCCGACCTCCAGGCCCATCATGAGCCATGCTTCGAGGCCTCAGGCTAAGTTGCCGGCCCGTGGCCCGGCCGCCGTCCCGCTGAGGCTCTCAGCCGCTCTCAGTGACTACGAGCCTGGGCCGACGATCATGGCACCGTGGCGCCAGTGTGAGAGGCAATAAAACAAAAAAAAGATTTCAAGCTTGTGAGAGCTCACAGTGTGGAACAAGGAGAGAGAGAGAGCCAGAGGTCGACAGAGCAACAAGGGAGCGATGGCGGCGGGCAGTAAGAAGTTGTCGGCGAGCAGGACCGTGGTGTATGAGATGTGCATGGGAGGGTTCGACAGAAGCCTTTCTTCAGCCGGTGAAGACCTAGATGGCAGCAAGAGAGAAGCCGTCAGCACTACCTTCTCTACCCTCAGAATGCAGTATGTTGTTTTGCGCAGAGCATGTTCGATTCATGATTCTTCTTGTGCAAGGTTGCGCAGTTCCAGGCAGGAGGCGTCTGAGTGCAGGTATCGGCTACAACAGGCGGAAAATGCCGTAAACAACGTTACGATGTTGCTCAACGCAAAGTCCCAAAGCTACAATGAGCTAGAGAAGAAGTGTGAGGTGCTGGAAAAGCAGATCAAGCAACTTACCAACAGAGCAAGAACGTGTGAGACGGTATGCCGAGTGAGCAGAGTTTGTAATGGAGAATAGATGATGCATCATTTGATCAGGCGATGGGAGCGATGATGAAACGGGAAGCGGAGCTTCGATTAGAGGCTAAACAGCTCCGTGCACAACACGATGACTTTGATGAACTGATTGCAAGAGTTAGAACATGTTCTCCTGTTTACGAGCCGTGTATTTTGATGCCATCAATAGGGGAGAAAGAGAGAGTTGGAGGCGTTGGAGCGCCTTGCCAAAGCTGAAAAGGTGATGGCAGACTAGAAGCTCTTGACTCCAACTGTGTTAGACTTCAGCTGATACTGAGACGTGTTCTTCTGACAGAAGGGTAACGAGTCTGACGTGCAGCTGCGCGAAGCACTGGCTCAGATAGAAAGGTTGACTTTGGAGGCGGTCGACTTGCGCACAGGTCTTAAGGTTACCAGCCCTGTCAAGGGAACGACTGACTTGAACGAAATTGCTCTGAGATGTGTGTTTGACAATCCAGGCCATGGAGGAGATGGAGAATGCGCATGTTGAGGGAGATGCTCAAATCAGATCAAAACAAAGTCCTACATTCAGCGTACATTTCGAATTGTGCCTTTTGAAATTTTGATTTCCTAAACTTCCAGGACCAGCAACACGAAATCATGAACTTGAAAATGCTCGCACTGAAAGCTCAACGTGGGGCTAGTGGACCTTGAATGTTTGTTTTCCTTACGCTCGTTCAATGCAGAAAACAATGAGCTGCTAGAGAGAAAGCTCGTGCGTGAAGTAACAAGGAACAGACATAGAGAGCAAGTGGGCAAAGTTCAGCATTTGTTTGCTGTCCGGCTAAGTTGACTCTACTTCAGGTCCTCAGCACCGTGAAGACCTTGTTCAGCTCATTCTGCAACAAAGTTCTCTCAAGAAAAAGCAAAGTAAGACTGCCCTTCCTTCCCTCAAGCATTTCTCACACCCACCATCATCCATTGCTCTGGTCAGGTGCTAGATGATTGTTCGGACTTTGCCTTCGCCAGACCGGCCATGGAGGGCCTGACAACCTTGCAAGCAGATCTTCAGTCTATGGACGCAGTTGGCGGTCTAGACCGACAAGATGTCCGTTCCCGACAGAGCTCGGCGGCAGCTTTTCGGAACGAATGCAGATGGTTTCTGCTGGAGGTGCGATGCTTCAAGTCTTGTCTCCTAGAGCGCTGCTTCTATGTATGATAACGCTGTGCGGTTGAAGTGACTACTCGTCAGATCACGCAGCTCGAGAGAGCTTTGGAGGACTTGTTCGATGCCTTTTGGACTGACGGGTCATGGTTCGGATTGGAGCAGAAGCAGCAGCCCGGGATGCAGAATGAAATCTCAAGTCGACTGTGTTGACACGGTCGTTCCGTCCGCCGAGACTTGGTAGAGTCTGATACTATTATTGAGTCGGGGCTGCCGGGGGTGGCACTCGGAGTACCCAGTCAGCCTGGTTCGGTACTCGGCGGCGGTACTCACGGGCGGCCCGCCGGCCCGGGCCCTGACCGCCGGCCGGGCCCGTGTAGTTTGAAGGGGACTCCTTGATTCTTTGCCTATCAGTTTAGGTTCGGACTCCGAAGTAATGTGATGTGGCAACATGACTTCCCGGCGTCCCTGAGAGCCTGAGAACGAACTTCTGCGACTCCGGGTCTCGGTGCCCGGCGGTGCCATGCCATGATGGCACCCGGGATCCGATCGGCGGGCCGGCACTGGCGGGCGGCGGGGGCTGGGCCGCCCCCCAGGGCCCCTGCCCCCCCGTGACCGTCTCGTCCGAGGGAACCCGGTCCCGCCGGCCCGGATTGGCCGCGGCGTGCCGCTGAGTGCCACCGTGACCCACGACTCCCGTACCGGCGTACCGTACTACCGTAGTGACGGTACCGTACCGTAGTACGGTTGACCACCGGGCGGAAGCTGGCAGACCAGCAGCAGACCCACGGGGGTGGAACTCCTCTTTTACCGGTATTAGGACGGGTACTTTTCCAATCCTTTTTACAGGGGTGGGGTAGTAGAATTTGTTGGGAATCGCAATGGCGATCCCGCGACAAACTGTTTCGAGGATGAATATCTCAAGAATGAAAATCTGTACAATGCAAAACAAACATTTTGTATTTAGAGATACATACAAATTGTCATTCTCTATACTTGTTCGCTTTGTACACGTCTTAATTTTTGACATTTTGTCCTTTCTATCTCTTCTTCCGTAGACTTACAACCAGACAAAGTTCGTAAACCCTGAAATCTAGGCATTTGTCCTGTGAATCCTCCTCGTGTATCCAAAGATTGAGTATGTATACGTTTCCGAGATCGAGGTTGGGACCTGCACACATTCTCTTTGTCCCGTGTTCCTTCCTCTGCGTTGAAAAGCTTCTTCTCCCCGCGTGGTCTGCTAAGAATGATTCGCTTTTTTGAGTGGTCATACACAAAAGGCAGATTGGGATCGAATTTTTTTGAGAGCTCAGTGCATGCTTTGTTGAATTTCCTCAAGAAATCTTTCTTGTTCAAATGACCTATCAAAGACCAGAGGTTTTCAACGCTGTCTGTGCAGAGCGTCCGTGCATTGAAGTCATACTCCTTTTCACCCAACACACCTTTGTTGTTGCTCAAATAACTCTGTATCTGTAGATGTGTGTCCATGGCTACAATCAGTCCTTCGAAGGTTACAGATGACAACCCCCTCATGTGCCTCTTGCCCACCCTCATCCAATCCACATCTCTTAGAAGCCAGGTTCGAGCTCTAAGAATGAGATTTCTTCTTTCAGACTTGGTGAGGCCTCTCTCGTCGAAAGCTCTGTGAAGGCCGTTCATTGCTTCTGCCATTCTTGCTGTTTCAATGTGTCCCTCTGCATTCAGAAGCGATATGGCCTTGCTGCTGAACATTTTTAACATGATATCCACTGATTGAGGGTCCGTGCACCCATCGACTTCCAGCTGCGTTAGCCATGACGAATTCTTCTTGGAAATATCAGTGTACGCAGCATGCCATGTTTTAGCCTCTTGCTGTGCAGTCGGGTTTCTCCCCGAGCCAACCGTGTGCCTGACATTCTTCAGTAAATGATTGATACATGGCGCAAAGAAAAGTAGCTTCTTCGTGGTTGGAGAGATAACAGGGTTTGACAGGTACTCGTTGAATTGAAACCTAATCTTGTTTGGATCAAATTCTTCCAATCCATCTGTGATCAATCGTTCGAGCTCCCAAGGCGTGAATTTGGCTGTTTCATTCTCTGCAACCCCTTGTTGTATAATGCTATCATATCCATACCGTCGGCAGAAGATGTGGATTCTGCTGTACATCTCGTTCAAACAGGCCTTAGTTCTGGTGGCAGGAGAACACTGCAATTTCTTTTCTCTCTGGACCTGCCATATCAATTGGTTCCTCCTCAAACTCAAGACGAATTTCTCTATTTGGGCAAACTCTGCAGTGTTCATGTGCATTATTCCAGATCGAGTTCGAATTGTCACTTGGGACAAGTCAGGTCCATCATATTGGTTCATATTCAGCAAATTGCATTCTCTCTCTACTTCCTGTGCAGTAATGGCTGGTTCAAAGTCGAATACGCATGAAATGTATGATGCGATCTCTGAGCATATCTGTGATATGCTCAGCTTCTGGGCCTCTTGTTTGATAGCCTTCACCTCCGTTATGAATGTGCTTGGATTGTTCACGTAGTAATTCCTGTATATGCAAGAAAACTCGCCGTCAAAAGACCAGACATTGAAAATAATTCCACGCTCGTGAGCCTCCTTTGTAACGGCTTCCAATATTCGAAGACCTTCAGAGGCACTTAAACTTTTGGTTGAAAAACCAATGTACATGGGGACAGGGGGTGTGCTCGCACATCCATCTTGTGCAACCACACTGATGGCATCTTCAGCCAGTTCAGCAACTGTATGCTTGTAAAATTTCTCATTGTACTTGTACAACTCGTTTTGAAGTTCTGATTCGTTGACAGGCAGATCGCCATTCGCCATTCCCTCCAGTTTTCCTATCAATCGAGGAATTTCTACATCCATCTGTTCACAGCCTTCAATTACTGTCTTGAGGTAACGTTGATGTGGTGTGAACCTGACATCCTCTGGAGATTCGCCTCCGGTTCTATGCTTGGCAACAAATGCATTTCGAACCTTCTTGTATGCTTGCTCCATATCACTCTTCCTCTGATGCACACTCTGTTGATCGGATCTCAACATGCCAACCAGCTGTTCGCTGATATAGTGTTCTGTCTTTCCTGTCAAACAAAACTTTTCCTTGCGATCTTCAAGCAGGTCAAGTCGCTGAGCCAAGTCAGGTTCATGACTTGTTATACCCCCCAGATCTGCTTCACATTCCTCAAACACAGAACAAAATCCTGCATTTATCATTGTTTTGTCGATCGCACAACAGTTCACTCCAGTCTGACAATGCTCAGGATTCATTCGACGGAATTCATCCATCATAAATGTGCACACTCTGGACCTATCATTGCCATGCAGTTTCATGAGATGCCTATCTCGTTTCTGAAGAGTGGATGTGGATGGCAGAGGTAAGTTGTGTAACATCTGGTCCGCATCAAAAGTTCCAGTATTTTTGTTCCCCGGCCCTGTGAGCAAGCGATATAGACCTGAGGTGCCGACATTCCAAATTGATGCAGCGAAACTCATGACTTGCTCAGAGTATCGCATGCCTCTAGTGTCCTTTGTTCGAAAGCCTTGTCGTATCCAGTCGCTCACTATGAATGGCATGATGGGGTGTTTGCTCTTCATGCCATCTCCTTCCTGACTGGCGAACATTACGACATCTGAAACTATGTCGGGAAGCTCAGCAGAACGGAGGTTATCCATCGCCCTTTCAACATGGCAGATGGTGAGAAAGCACTTGGCAGTAGGACTTTCGTCATTGGATTCTTCAAGAGACTCATGCTCTTCAAGAATGCTTCGGATGAAATCACGTCTATCCTCCAATGGCATTGACTTGAAGTTCTCGCACATTGTATGTGCGAGGAGAGCGAATGCTGTTTTGATATTGCTGTTCTGGTCTTGGCTAATATGTTCAGGCCTTACATACCTGCATGTGGCATGTCAGTACTCTGGTGCATTCCAGCTCGCTGGTTACCTTGAGTGATAATCGTGTATTTGCTTTTGTAGCTCGTCAACAGTGTCATAGTGCGAAGTGGCCCAATGTCTGATTTTCTTACACAATGCCTTTTGCTTTTGCCGATGATTCTTTACTTGAATTCGAAGCTTTTGCGCGTCTATGTGCAGCTGGAATTGATCACGATGCATTTTGGCATCTGCTCCTTGTTGAAACGAGGTGAAGTAATGAAGGAAACAATTTTTGAAGCCCTCTGCATTCTGTCCAAAGAGGTCACCTAGAAGCGTCAACTTTGCTCGCACATGAGAAGTGTTGATGGTGTGCTGGCTCAGCTTGAGATAACTAGCCGCTACTTGTAGCAAGCTATCATCCGCGTCGCTTATCTTCAACGTTGCGTGCCCGATGTTTTGCAGAAAATGTAACAATTTCAGCACCAATGCGTCAGTGAACACTGCATAATCCTGTACAGTTTTCAAGTCGATGTCTTTGAAAGCCCGTCGACAACGTGAACAAGCTTTGATGCAGTGTTCAGGGATCGTCCGAATACTGTTCGTACTGTATCTCGTCTTACAAATAGGGCATTCCTCTCTGTCTGCTGTCGTCTTGCTCATGGCAAGGATGCAGTGCAGATTGCCCGCCAAAATTCGGATTTGAATTTCTCCCCATGGCGCGTCATAGATCTTGCATCGTTGCCTTATACCCCCTGCATGACCACCGCCCTCGATGTGCATCGCGGTCGATGGGAGGGGTATTTAACTGAAAATTAGTACCAGGTATGGGCTAGAGGCAGTGGTTGGCCCGCGGATGAGATCGAATATAGTAGTTCCACCCCCGTGCAGCAGACCTCGACCCGAGGGGATGAGGGACAAACACGAACGTTGAAAATGGACCCTTGATGCGATGTATGGAAAGTGCTCCTCCAAGCGACAATGCCACGTGTCATAACGCCATCCTCCTCTTCGGACATGCTCAGATGACGTAGCTGAGATGACATCGAGTTGACATACCTTAGTTGACATCACTCCATCAGTGTGCGTCTTGATGTATTTGTTGAATGTTTGGCTTGATGTAGGCCTCAAGGTGGAATCTTGATGCGTATGTTGACGCCTGTCTTCTCAACATTCATCTCTCTGTTATATTCACCCTGCTTGTATTTACGTTTCTCCTCGTTTCAATGATTTTGTGCGTGCTAATCTCTCTAAACATTCAGTGTGCTTCGCTAACTCTTGTTTGCTCAGACATTCACTGCACATCTCCATCTCCCTTGTGGTTCAGGGAGGACTTGTTTGAAAACAGTGCAAACAGGTGCATGTAGATCGCTGGACAGGATCGATAAAGGTCCCTTGCTCATTCAGATCTTCATCCTCCACGAGGCTGCGAGCATGGAGATGGTAACGTGTAGGAGACCAAGTCAGTCCTTGGAGCACAATGTGTTTCAAAGCGCACTGCATCGCAAGGTAGTGGCCAGGGACAAGTGTTGAGCACGACCAGAGCATGCAAAACATGTGATATCCACGGCATCGGACGGCTAGTCTGAAGCAGGAATGCTCCGCTCCTTGCTCCGGAGGAAGTCGAAGGCGAGTGTGGAAGCAGCCGAGGTCGGGGAGCCTGCATATACTCCAGCAGCATCGGCTACAAGGGCAGACGATCACGTAGAGCCGGTCGAGCGGGACCAGCCGACGTGGAGGAGAAGTTCGCCGCTTGTCAGGGAGGAAGAAGTCCCACTGGATGTGATGAAGAACATTGGCTTCCTCCAGGGGAAACTCAAGGAGCTCATGGACGTTCTCCTCGGCCCCGACGTCGTGCGGCAATGGCGCGCAACGCAGCTGGATGCCTTGTTTGAGAAGCTGCGGGAGCTGCTGACTGGAGAGGATGAGATGACGAGCAAGATCAGGAGGGGGCTGGCGCTCAACGATGCAAGCAGGCATCGGCCTGACATAGATCATCCGATGCCCATGGAGGCGCTAGAAGTCTTCAAGTCTCCTCACTACGAGAAGCTCAGGAAGTTCTCGCATGATTCCAAGGAGGAGGTTATGTCGGCATGGAGGACAGCTTCGATGGAGTACCTCCTCGCCTCTACCCTCCTCTGCTTCATCAGATTCCTCGATAGAAACTCCCAGGCTTCCCGTGAGTGCATGACTGTCCGGCACCTCTCTGAAACTCTCGTCACCACCATGGCCCCGGTTCTCAACGGACGTTCGGAAGGCATGGCACAGGAGCCGGAGCTCACATACGCCAACATGCTGCGGGCTGCGGAGACTGCCTGGAGCATTCAGACAGCTGCAGAGAGTCAGTATCGGCAGCTTGTGGTGAAGAGTTGGTGTGAGGAGAACGAGCAGGCGATCTTGGACTTGATGGATGAGAACATCGAGGAGCGAGGAGATGGGGGGCAGTCTCTATGGGGGGGTATGGACGACAAGTATGAACGGTTGAAGCTGAATACCCCGCTCTTCAACTTCCTTGACTTCATAGTCTCTTTCCTTGACTTCTGCTACGCCAACGGATACGTCTTCAAGCCGAGCTCGAAGCCGGTCAAGACGTGGAACAATGAGGATGTGTGCGAGTGGGCGAGGAACCTCAAGTTCTCCCACTACCTCCCAGCCATCGTCTCCTCCGGGATCAATGGCGATGCACTGTTGGAGCTGTCGCGAAGGGACTTGGAGGAGGTGCTGGAGGTGCGGGACGGAAGGGACCAGGAGAAGCTATGGGCAAACCTCGAGGTCCTCCGTAAGACTTCCACCTACGAGCCGGTAGGGAAGCTCGTGCGAGAGACCCGCAGGCTGGAGACTCTCCGTGTGCCCGACGGGGCCCGAGGAGGAGAGAACATGGTAGTGCACGACCCGTCAGGGAAGCAGGTGAACATCGTCATCCCCACGGAGACTCAGGATCGGACGCGCAAGCTGGAGGCTGGGATGGAGTTCAAGCACAAGTTCACGTACAAGAAGGTCGTGCTCAACAAGTGGCAGCTGGCGCAGAACTCGACGATGAAGGAGATGGAAGGGTTTGCGGGATGTCTGAAGGAGGGGGAGGAGCGCAACGCTCGAACTCTGTGGAAAGGAGCTCTTCGAAAGGTCAAGACGATGAATCTGCTTGAGAGCAAGGTCAGCAGGAGGCTGAGGATGAGTCAGTCGGACGATACCGTCCGGCTCTCTGCCATGGACCTCCTCCCCCGAGACGCCTACACCCTCCGCGACTTTCTCGTTGCCAACAGCATGTGCAAGAGGCTCGAGCTCTCCTTCAATCGCTTCGGGGCAGAAGGCGCGACCATCCTGGCGCAGGCGCTGAAGGAGAACAGAAGCGTGTCTGAGCTGAGGATCGCCAGCAACTGCATCGGCGACAAGGGAGCGATCGAGATCGCCGAGCTCATCCGCGTGAGCGAGTACCTGGAGGAGCTTGACTTGGGCGACAACGACCTCTCCTGCAGGAGCGGCATCGCCATCTTCTATGCCGCTGCCATGTCGCTCCCTGCCCGCAACGCGTCCGGGCAGAAGGTGCCGGGCTCGCACATCCTGAAGCGCGTGCTGCTCTACCACAACCGCCTGGGCCCGCAGACGATGCAGGCGTGGGCCAAGTGCATATCGAAGCACCCCAAGCTGGAGGTCGACCTGACGGACAACAACGTGGGGGACGAGGGTCTGGTGAACCTCTCTCGAGCCGTGACGAGGCACTGGACTCAAGACCGGATGGACCTGCGGGGGATGCGGGTGGGGCCCGTCGGCCTGATGTCCCTCGTTTCCTCCATCGCCCTCCACTCCTTCCGTAGCGTCAGCACGCTCTACCTGTCGGGGAACCCGCTGGGAGGGGAAGGAGCTGACCATCTCATCCTCCTGCTCGAGCGGAACCTCGCCCTGACTGCGCTGGACGTCTCAGGATGCTCGTTGCAGGACAAGGGAGTGGAGAAGATCGCTCAGGGCCTGGAAAGGAACGAGCGGTTGGAGTACATTGACCTCGGCGACAACGACATCTCTGACCACGGCGTCAATGCTGTAGCCGCCATGCTGGCTGCCAAGGGGAAGCGCGCAAGAAACAGGCAGCATCTGTTTCCGTTCTCCCTCAAGCGGGTAGTGCTCAGCACCAACGGCATCACGTCTACAGGCTTCGGCCAGTTCGCTGCTGCTGTCACCATCGCGCACCTCGCAACCATCGAGCTTTCCTCCTGCAAGGTCCTCATCCTTCCCACCCCCCCCCCCTCCCTCCCTCCTCCTCCTCCTCCTCCTCCTCCTCCTCCTCCTCCTCCTCCTCCTCCTCCTCCTTCCTTCCTCCTCCTCCTCCTCCTCCCTCCTCCTCCTCCTCCTCCTCCTCCTCCTCCTCCCTCCTCCTCCCTCCTCCTCCTCCTCCCTCCTCCTCCTCCCTCCTCCTCCTCCTCCCTCCTTCCTCCTCCTCCTCCTCCTGAAACCTTTAACTTCGCTATCTCTCGCTCCTGCTCCTCGATCCTCGCCCGTGCTTCTTCCAGCTCCCCGTGTCCTGCGGGACCGGCGACTTCCTGTTGTCTGATAGCTGGCGATACTT
>NW_005434594.1:234152-246439 GCF_000315625.1 Guillardia theta CCMP2712 | reverse complement strand
GTTATCCCTCCCACGCTCAGCTCATTGTGACGTGCTTTCCTTCAGATCACAGACAACGGCTGTCGAGCCTTCTCGCAGCATCTCGCCAACAACAGGACGCTCAAGATCATCGACTTGTCTTCTAATCTGCTCACTGCTGATGGTAACAACTCTTCTGCCCCCCCCCCTTCCCGCCTTCTTTCCTCTTTGCTTCTTCTCTTTTTCCTTCCCTTTCTCTCGTCTCATTTAGCCAGCACATCTCATATCTTATCCTCTCCCTTCTCCTCCCTCTCACGCTTACCTTCCTCCTCTGCTCCTCCCTCCCTCTTTCCCTCCTCCCTCTTTCCTCCTGCACTGTATCCTCATGTTCCCCTTCTCCTTCCTTCCCTCCTCCTGCCCTCCTTGTCTCCCGTACTTCCCTTCTCCCTCCTTCCCTCCTCCTGCCCTCCTTCTCTCCCTCCTTGCCTCCTCCTCTCTCACCTCCCCCCCCTCTCCTTGCCTCCTCCTCTCTCATCCTCCTACAGGCGTGTGGGTCCTGGCCGAGTCAATCATCGCCAACCGATCCATCGAGACAATTCGCATCAACGACAACCGCCTCCTCGACAGCGGAGGAAGAGGCATCGCCACCATTCTCAACGGGAACCACCACATCCAGGAGGTCAACGTAGCTGGCAACGGCATCGGGCCCAAGGGGCTGATTCCCATCTTCAAAGTCCTGATGATGCGCCCTGTACCGCTCGAGCTACACATTCATGGCAACCCCTACCTGCGAGACGACAAGTGCCTCAAGTATATTGACAAGCTCGAGAGCTCCAATAGAATCGTCTCAGTGAATCAGTAAAACCTTATTGTCCTCTCTTGTTTGTTTTGCACTCCCTCTTCCTTCTCCTCCTCCTCCTCCTCCTCCCAGCGATCCCTCGTCACTTCGTCACTTGTTTTGTTCCTCCATTCCTAGTCATTCTTCTCCTAGTTTGCACTCTTCCTCCCCTCCCCTCTCCTCTCCTCTCCTCTCCTCTCCTCCCTCCCCTCCCCTCCCCTCCTCTCCTCTCCTTACTTGTCTTTCGTTTTCCCAGGCCATTTTTGCTTTCACTACCCCTCCCTTTTCCCATTCTCCACCCAGCCTCATGAAAATACTCGATGGTCAACTACCCTACCCTAAGATTTCAAAATACCTTCTCACTACCGTCACTAAATCGCGTGAAAATAGTCTAATTGACGGGTACTATGTACACCCCACCCCCTATAAACATCCTGAATAGCGACTGCTGAACTTTGTGGTGTTTTATAAAAGTCAGGAAAGACAGTGAAGAAGAGAGGAGGAGAGGAGAAGAGAAGAAGAGAAGAAGAGAAGAAGAGAAGAAGAGAAGAAGAGAAGAAGAGAAGAAGAGAAGAAGAGAAAGGAAGAGGATAACACAAACATCTGAAAACCACAAGAAATTTCTTCCAAGTCTATCAGAAGGCAGAGCCTGTTGAGAGCTTTACAACAAACTAGTTGAAATTGGTACCGGGATGCTGGCCGACAAGGGATATGATGTCATGGACGATCCCGACCATGTAGAAGCTCAACCAGAGGCCCATCATCATGACTATGTGAGAGCTTGTGTGAGGAGACGGTAAGCTCCAACCATCCCCTCCCCCTGTTGACATCTTCGTTCAGCTGGCAATGGGTCACAATAGCAACAATGGCCGGCATTTTGGCGATATTGATCAGCCTTGCCATGCACTTCTCGTACCTGAAGAGGCACAGGAAGAGTGCAATAGAAGATGATCTCGACAGCGACCAACGGAGGTTCACCTTCACTTACTTCAAGAGCTGCAGGTAGGTCGAGTTCGATCAGATTTGTGGTTGGGTGTATGGTGGTTGTCACGATGAGCTTGCAGCGAGATGGAGGAGCTGACGAGTCTTGAGACTGAGGAAGACATCTCCATATCGATGTCTCTTGTTCCAGGATGGAGCTGGTGGAGTAGCGACTATTGCGACTACTGCAACTGTAGCACCCGTGCAAATTATCCTGGTTGGTAACTGCGAACACGTTTTGAGCGTTGTGAGGACGAGGACGAGGACGAGGACGAGGACGAGGACGAGGACGAGGACGAGGACGAGGACGAGGATGAGGATGAGCAGGACGAAGTTGAAGGAGAGGCAGCAGGCAGTTCTGAGTGGATGAGAGGAGCACTCAGGAGTGGAGGAGTAGTGGAGGGGGGAAGTAAAGAAGGAGAGAGCGCTGCTGTAAGGAGCAAGCTATTCTGATATGTTGCAAATCTGAGTTGCAAAGCAGGATTGGTTTATGCAGCTGAGACAGCAAAGGCGGGCGATTCAGCCTCCTCCTCCTCAGCTGCTGGTGCTGGTGCTGCTGCGCCATCGTCTCCTGACTACTCAACAACCAACAATCAGGTCAGATGAAGATGCTGTTGTCATGTTCGATGACGAGGGAGCAGGTGAAGGGAGTCGACGAGGCTGACGTGATCAAGACAGACGGGAGATTCTTTTACCTGCTTGTCTTGTCTGAAAACCTTCTGATCATCTGCAAAGTAGCTGCTTCTGCGCTTGTCTCGTTGCCTCACGTCTTGTGAAGGCCTATCCTCCCCAAGAGCTCGACGTCCTGAGTAGAGTTGACCTGAGACAGTCAGGTCTTGTTTACCCACAGGTATGCGAGAGAGGAGGAGGAAGGATGAGGGGCCGAGGGAGAGGAGGGAGAGGAGGGATGAAGAGGGAGAACGAGGTAGCGGAATTGAAGGAGTGGAGAAGGAAATGAAAGAGTAGAAGGAGCACATAGAGTCTTGGGAGTTATTAGATTGGCAGAATCTCTTCATCAAAGGAGACATAGTTGCTGTCCTGGGAACTTCAACGCTGAGGTAAGTCAAGATAAAGAGTTTCAAGGATTTGACTTGGACTATAGGGCAGAGGCGACTGGCGAATATTTTTCTGTAGCTGCCTGCCAATTGTGGGACATCAAAAATCGCTCGGCTCCGAGTTTGACTCAAGTGATCGATGAGAAGAAGTTTGAAGTCTGTAGAAAAGTTGACAAGATGGCAGACGATTGAAGTGGAAGGAGATCATGTGGCTAGTCGCCTTGTGGATGATGTGATGTACCTGGCGATCCGGTGAGCTGATGAAATTTTAGGTGTGAAGTGGTGGTTTTAGATATATGTGTCATAGAGTAGATGGATGAAATCGTGATGTTGAGGGAAGTTGTTGTTCTGGAACATGTGACTGATCTTGTAGAACCTATTGCCCTTTGAGGCGAAGAATGTCCAATGAGAAAGTTTTTCAGCCCAGGTAATTTGTCGAATTCCTCTAACAACTTACTGTATCACCTTTTTACGACAATTTTGTTCGTTCTATGCAACTTTCCCTTCATCTGAACTTTTTCTTCTTCATGCATGATGTTACTCGATTGCTTCATTCTCGTCCTCTTCTCATCATTTTATTGTTCTCTCTCTCCCTCGCTGCTCTCTCCTCCTCCCTTCTACTCTCGTCCTCCCCTCGTCCTCTTCTCTCTCCCTCTCTCTCCCTCTCCTCCTCCTCCATACTCCTCCTTGTCTCTCCCCTCATCTCTTCCTCACTTCTTGGCAGCACTAGAGCTTCGGCTCCTCTCTTCAGGTCAACATTTGCAGCTCAAGACTCGATGGCCTCGCCTCCTTTCCGTCCCATCGCTCCATGCACGAGCATCAGCTGGATACCTGAGCTTCCTAGCGCGACAGGGTGAGAGAAGTTGGGGACGAGGATGTAGAGGAGAAGGAGGGGGAGGGGCAGACGACAGGAGGCTTTGAAGAGGAGGAGGGAGAAAAGAGGAGAGGAGAAGAGAGGAGAGGAGAGGAGAGGAGAGGAGAGGAGAGGAGAGGAGAGGAGGGGAGGGGAGAGGAAAGACAGAAGAGGAGGGAGGAGACCTGATGGTTTTACAGATGGATCTCTATTGTGTCAGTGCGCATCAGCCGTGAGAATTTGGGGAGAATATCATCAGCAACGCATGCAGGTAAGGGGAGAGAGAAGAGCTACGACGAGGAGGAGAGGAAAGAGAGAAGAGGAGGGAAGGAAGGAGGGAGAGGGGAGAGCTGGTAAGGAAGCGAGGCAGGACGAGGAGGGAAAGGTATTAAAGATGACAGTGAAGTTATTGAGACCCTTGCAGGCAATGGTTTCGTCCTGTATGCCTCATCAACCCACCTCTACGTCGCTTCTACCACCTGGGGCGAGGGAGAGGAGGGAGGAGGAGGAGGAGGAGGAGGGGGAGGAAAAGGAGTAGCAGTGGGCGAAGGAGGAGCAGCAGGAGGGTCCAGTTTCCGTCTAGCAGAGCCCATGACTGTAATCATCAAGGTGCAACTCAGCCTCTCTAGCCTCGTGTAATCTTTGCTCCTGCTCAGTTTGCCATGAACGCGGGAGACCCAACCTTCGAGCGGCTAATCAAGGCAGGAGGTGAGGAGGAGGAGCTTTCTTCTCGCTGACCGAGCTAGCAGGTTCCGGGCATCATCATCAATCAGTTCGCCATGGACGAGTTTGACGATCATCTCCGAGTTGCGACAACCTCAGGGGATGTCTGGGGACAGACCAGGTAGCCCTGCTTGCTTGCTTGCTGCTGCTGCTGCCTCTGCTGCTGCTGCTGCTGCTGCTGCTGCTGCTTCCTGAGGCCGAGAGTTCACCTTTCCACAGTCAGAGCAATCTTTTCATCATCAACGCTACCGGGGGCCTGCAAGGGAGTCTGCGAGGGCTTGCTCCTGGGGAGCGAATTTACTCTGTCCGCTTTGCAAGCAACATGGTCTACGTCGTCACTTTCAGAAGAGTGAGTCCTCCTCCCTCCTCCCTCCTCCCTCCTCCCTCCTCCCTCCTCCCTCCTCCCTCTTCCCTCCTCCCTCTCGTCCGCCTTCTCTCGCTGTTCTGCCCGTCGCTCCCGCCTTCTCTGCTGATGGGCTTCATGCAAAGGTGGATCCTCTGTTTGTTATCAACGCTTCGGATCCTTGGAATCCTCTCCTCAAGGGAGAGCTCAAGATTCCTGGCTTCTCCGAGTACCTCCATCCTATCAACGACACCCGTCAGTCCTTCCTCTCCTCCTCCTCCCCTCCCTTTCTTCTCTTTCCCTCCTCCTCTCCTTTCTTTCTTTTCTTTCCCTCCTCCTCCTCTTCCACCATTCTCCTTGTCTTTCTCTCTTTTTCCACTCACCCTCTACCACTTCTCCCTTTTCCTTCATCTCTTCCTCGCTTCCTCCCTCGTCCCCTACACCCTCCTCCTTTCTCCTCTTCCTGCTCATTTTCCTGTCCTTGTGACGACTCTACAGACCTCATTGGTCTTGGACGGGAGACGAGGGAAGAGCGGGGGATGGTGCTGCAGCTCGGAGTGAAGATCTCCGTCTTCGATGTCACCGTCCCTTCCTCCCCCAAGGAGCAGCAGGCGATCGTGCTGGGAGGAGCAGGGTCATACTCGGAAGCAGCGTGGGATCACAAGGCCTTCCTGCTGCATCGAGGTGAAGAGGGAGAGAGTCTGAGCTGCATCCTATTCTGACATCTCCTCCTCCTCCTCCTCCTCCTCGTGCTCCTTCTCCTCTTCTTCCTCCTGCCCGTCCTCCTTCTAATCCTCTTCCTCCTCCATCATCATCACCACCACCATCTCCTCCTCCTCGTCCTCCTCCTCGTCCTCCTCCTCGTCCTCCTGTGCCTCCACTTCCAGGACTTCTCGTCCTTCCCATGTATCTCTACACGGAGGACCAGGTTTCCGTTCCTTCCTCACGTCTCCTCCATGAATGATTTCATCCTGCAGGTGCCTTTCAGCGGGGCCATCCTCTTCGATATGTTCGGCGAGAAGATCAAGGAGCGGGGGAGGATTTCTCACTGCTCAGGGGTGACAACATGCAACGAGAACAAGCGCATCCGCAGGAGCGTCTACATCGACGACTGCATCTTCACCTTCTCCGACAGGTGCAGCCTGCTTGCCTGCCTCCACTCCCCGTCTCCTTCTTCATCTCCGTCTCTGTCCCAGCCCCTTCCTCGTCCCCCTCCAGCTTCACTTGTTCAATCTTTCCTTGTCGCTTCTCCTTTGCACCTGCTTACACTCATCATGATTCTCATCATTTCATGTCTTCTTGTGACTTCTCTCCTCTCCTGCTACCGCCTTCAAACAAGACTGTCCTCCTCCTCTTCACCTCGTCCTCGTCCTCGTCCTCGTCCTCGTCCTCGTCCTCGTCCTTGTCCTCCGACTCCTCCTTGACCTCTTCCTTCTCTTCCTCCTCGTCTTCCTCCTCGTCCTCCTCCTTCTCTTCCTCTTCACTCACTTTGCCCCGCTAGAACGTCTCAAGTCCACCAAGTGAGGGACGTGACTTTGATCCGACAAGTCAACCTCTCCCGCCCAGCCTGCGAGTAACTCTCTGGGACCCTCCCAGCTGCCATCATAGGGGAAGCAACTTTTCTCAGCTCGTGTGGGAGAGGAGGAGGGGTGCGGGGCAGAAGATCGAGTGTGGGGAGTCAGAGGGTAGAGCAGCTGCTGCCCAGTTTGTTAACTATCTTGTATTACCATCATGACAAAAGCTATCATAGTATGATTTAAGTGCCGAAGTGACAGTGACTCACTGTATCACTGTACCGTACTGCCGTATCATCGTTGAACCCACCGTGGCAGTCACTACTGAATTGGGCTGAAGACTGAAGGTAGAACTTTGATTGAAGGTAGACGGTTTTCATCCGATCAGTACCCGGCGGCGGCCGCGACCGGCGGCCACTGACGGTCGTGGCCCGGGCTCGGCGTAGTCACGGCGCCGCCCGTGCCGGACTGGGAGCGGGAACTTGGAAAGTTCATTAGTTCTGACCCTGGTTTTAGTTAGGGACTGAGCGGAGATGAGGGTATTCGGCCTCCATCTCCACAAAGAATCCATGGACTATTGGACAAGGCATGGGGGACGCGGGCTAAGATGGAGGAAGAGAGGAGGGAGGACGAGGAAGAGCAGGAGAGTGAGGAGACTATACAAAGACATATGAATGAACATGAGAAAACGAAGTCGAAGATGAGGGAAGGGGAAGTTAGAGGGAAGGAGGGAGGGGAAGGACGGATGGCCTAGGACAAGACCTTGTGCAGTCAAGAAGGTTCAGAGTCAAGGAAGCAGAAGGGGAGGAAGCGGTTAGCAATGCAGAATACGAAACTAACGAGAGAGACAGAGACGGAGGAGTGAAGAGAGCGGGACAATGATGGATGCAGTGGCGGTGTGAGGATCACAAGAACGCGGGCGCAAACGCAAAGCGAGACGCTGACGAGTTACTCAGGTTATGATGGGGTCGAGGAGGAAGAGGAGAGGTATGACGGCTGTCCGACTGATTGCAGCCATGCTCCTCGTCTTCCATGTGACTCAAGGTGAATAAGCCTCGAGTGCCATGTGAAGGTCAAAGCTCAACAGGTGAAGCTGGAGGATCGAGTTCTCTCCTGCAAACCTCGTGCCAACGGAGCATCACGCGGAGACTTCGAGGAGGAGGAGGAGCGAAGCAAGACGACATGGCAGTTATCATCGATGTGGATGGTTGCCTCTACCCGAAGTCCACAGGGCTCGAGGACGAGATCGTTCGAAACATCCATCGATGGTGCCTCAGCAGGTGGACTGGGGAGAGAGTTCCCTCCTCAGCATCCGACCTGCTGCTGCAGGTACAAGATGTCGCCTGAGGAGAGCGACGAGCTACACAGGAGGTTCGGGTCGACCGTGAGAGGCCTCAAGGAGGAGAGGAACTTGAGCCCTAAAGAAGAGAAGAGCTTCTATCAGGAGGTCTGTTGCTAGTGCCTGTTTCCTGCCTTGGCCGTCTCGTCCTCGTCCTCGTCCTCGTCCTCGTCCTCGTCCTCGTCCTCGTCCTCGTCCTCTTTCTCTTCCTGATCGTTGTGCTGATCGTTGTCCTTGTCCTTGTCTCCCTCAGGTCTTCTCTTCGCTGGACTACTCCAAGCTCCTTATCAACCCCGCCTCTTCTGACGATTCTGGTTTCCGCCATGCAAGCATGTTGCGTCCTCTCCTCTCCTCTGCTTCTTGCAAGAAGATCATTGCTAGCAACTCGCCGCTGTGGCACGTGAACAAGGTAAGCAATAAGCTGATGCTGAAGCAAGAAGGAAGGATGAGGAGGAGAAGAGGAGGGGGAGGAGGAGGAGGGGAGGGGAGGAGGAGGAGAGGTGGAAAGGAGTTGGCGAGGAAAGCAGAAGAGGAATGGGGAGAGGGGGAGGAGAGGAGGAGAATGAAGGGTTACATTTTGCTTGTTGGGAGGATCTTTGGAAATCTTACCATCATCGGCAGGTTCTGAATGCGTTGGGCCTTTCCCGTGTCGGTTGGAACTTCATAGCGACTCCAGAGAAAATGGGAGGACTGACCAAAGTATTGCAAAGCATCCTGCTGCTGCTGCTGATGCTGCTGCTGATGCTGCTGCTGCTGCTGCGGCTTCTCACTGTATCTGCCCCCTCCTCCTCCTACTTTGTTTCCGTGTCATCCTCTCCTTCGACCCCTTCCCTCGTTCTGTTCTCCTGGAACTTGACGTGCCGTCCTTGACGATGTGCAGTCAGAGCCAAAGTTCTGGGAGGAGCTGAAGAAAGCGGCTGCTCTTCCTGCCGACTGTGTGCTGCTTGACGACAGCGACGTGAATCTCAAGACAGCTGAAGGAGCTGGCATACGACCGATGAAGGTGATTGAGTCCAGGAGGAGTGGAGGGAGGGCACATGAAGACGAGTAAGAGAAGACTGGAGGAGGAGGGGAAGAGCGGAGGAGGGAAAGAGTGAAGGAGGGGAGGAGGAGGAGGAAGGAGAAGAAGCGAATGATGCGGTGAGGATGGGTGACGGAGCAGGCAGGTTGATACAGGAAGGCCTGTAGAAGATGCTATGCTGGAAGTTCTTGGAATGATTTCACCCCAAGACGAGTGGAACTTTGATGCCGTTGAGTACATCAAGGCAAAGAACGTAATCGACAAGAGATCGATGAACGAACAAGTCTTCAGCGCATTGCTCAGGTAATGCCTGTGGTCAACCAGCACCCTTGTGCTGACTCTCTGCGGTGCAGGAGGCTGGCGCTGCTGGGGAGGGAGGAGACGTTGAGGATCGTAGACGTGGGAGCGGGGCTGCTTTCTATGCTCTTCAAGCTCGAGAAATTCTTGGAGGAGAGGGAGGGACCGGTGGAGTACATCGGGCTGGAAGTTGACGGGACCTTGTTCGAGCATGCTGGAAGGCTGTTGGCTTCCAAGGTGGGAAGGACGTTGTGCTGCTGGGCTGATGACAGTCGCAGGGGTACGAGGAGAGAGGAAGTTCAGCGCCGGGCGCAAAGTTGCGGCAGTTCAGCAGAGGCAACCTGCGGGTCACGATACTCCAGGATGACGTGAGAAGGATGAAACCGAACGTTTTCGGAAGGTATCCTGACTGTTCTGCGAGCCGATCCGTGACCCGGCGGCCTTCAGGGTTGACCTGTTTGTTGCCTGCTGCTTCGTTGATCTTGTGGACCCGGAGGTATCGAATTTCTCCGTCTTACAAAAATCTTCGTCATCTTCCTGCTGCTGCTGCTGCTCCTCCTCCTCCTCCTCCTCCTCCTCCTCCTCCTCCTCCTCCTCCTCCTCCTCCTCCTCCTCCTTCTGCTGGTGGTGGTGCTGGTGGTGGTGCTGGTGGTGCTGGTGCTTGTGCTGCTGTCCTTGCCATGATCCTTGTCGCTCTCTTCCTAGCTTCTCCTTCAGCAATTGTTGAACTCTGCTTTCCTTGCTGCACTTGCCTCTTGTTTTGTTTTGCACTCGTCTGTCTAAACTCACACTGATTGTTCCTTTCTTCCTCCTTCTCTGCTTCTCACTCCTCCTCCTCCTCCTCCTCCTCTCTCCCCGTCCTCAGGTCCTCGTCAAGACTTTGTTGCGCATCGCCGGCTCCCGCAGCAAGACTCTGGTCTACGCTCCCATCTCCTTCTGCGGGGAGACAACCATCCTTCCCTCTCACCACCAGCAGGGAGACCTTCCTAGTCCGTCCACTCGCCCCACGCCCTCCCTTCTCTCACCCTGCCGCAGGCGACGTGGCGATGATGGCCTCCTACCATGACAACCTGCGCGTGCAGCAGAAGCACTTCCTCGACCTCTCGATGTTGCAGGACGTCATCCAGGTGCTGGGAGACTTTCTGCCTTCCTGGACGCTCATGATACTTGACAGGATCATGGGGGATGCATGCTCGCGGAGGGAAGCTCGGACTGGGTGATAAGTGCTCCAGCAGAGCAGGAGCAGGAGCAGGAGCAGGAGCAGGAGCAGGAGCAGGAGCAGGAGCAGGAGCAATCGTCCAGCGCCCTGTCTACGATGAGGAAGTGCATGCTTTACTTCTTCGGGAGGGGCCTGGCACCTTTGAACTCGCGCTCCTGCAACGTTGCTGGCTGGATCGACCGGCTCAAGTCCAGCAGGGCAACTATTGTAGCCAAGAACAAGGACTTGTTGTTCCAGCTGCAAGGAGAGGAGGAGGTAGAGGAGGGAGGAGAGAAGGAGAAGGAGGGAGAGAAGAAGGAGGAGGAGGAAACAGGCAGAAAGGAAGGAGTGAGCAACGAGCGAGCAATCCTTGAGTTCGTTGGTCCTCGGCAAGTCAAGGTCCGGTATGAGCAGGATGTCGCCGAGCTCAACAGCAGACTCGCCAAGGACGAGCTCCTTCTTCAGACTCTCAGCTCTGCTGTAATCTTCCTTCCTCCTCGCCCTCAAGATCCCCTTCTACCTCCTCCTCATTTTCATTCCTCGCCCTTAAGATCCCCTTCTACCTCCTCCTCCTCATTTCCTCTCCTCTCCCCCCTCTCTCACCTTGTCCATCTTCTTTCTCCCCGTCCTCGTCCTCGTCCTCGTCCTCGTCCTCGTCCTTGTTCCCGTCCTCGTACTGTTCCCCCTCCTCGGCTCACATCGTCGTCCTGCAGGTCAGCAGCGGGACTGAGCTGAAGATTTTCCGAGGAGAGTTCGAGGAGGACGCCCAGCTGGATACCACCATAGAGGACATGAAGGAGCAGCGAATGGCGTATCCTCTTTCCTACGGCTACTCCCTGGTGGGGAGGGTGATAGGGAGTGGAGTATCAGCGAGGGAGTGGGAGGGGAAAAGACTCTTTTCCTTCTCTCCCCATTCATCTCACGCCATCGTCAGCGCCAACGGCGCTATGCTCGTCCCCGAGCACATCTCTGACGAAGACGCCTGCTACTTCCCAGCTGTGGAGACTGCTCTCTCCCTGGTGCAGGATGCTCGCCCGATGGTCGGCGAGCGAGTCGCGGTCTTCGGGCAGGGGATGATCGGCTTGCTCGTCAGCTCCATCCTCGTCCAAACCGTCGGGCCCGAGCATGTTGTCGCTGTCGAGCTCGACCCGGCCCGGGCTGCCCTTGCTCGCAGAATGGGCGTGAAGCACGTTCTCACCCCAGCTGAGCTTCAGCAGCGCCGCCTGCACATCGACCTCTCCATTGAGGTGACGGGCAATCCGCGGGGGCTCCAGGCGGCTCTAGATCATACAGCTCGAGGAGGACGGGTGCTGCTGGGGTCCTGGTACGGCTCGAAACCAGCTCAGCTCCTGTTGGGCATCAACTTCCACCGAAGTCAGGTAGAGGAACTCTCCTGCTCCTCCTCCACCTGACGTTCTTCCCTGCTCCCCTCCTCCTCCTCACTCTCAGCTGTCTATCAAGTGCTCTCAAGTCAGTCAGATCGCTGCTGACCTCTCTGGGCTGTGGAGCAAGCAACGGAGGTTTGACGAGGCATGGACGTGGGTAGGAAGGATCAGGTGCCGGCTACACATCATCATGATTATCATCATGATCATGATCATGATTATGATCATCATCGTCATCACGATCAACAACAACAACAACAACAACAACAACAACTGCTCCTGCTCCTGCTCCTCCTCAACAGCTGCTGACTATCCACTGCAGGCCCAGTCTTTTCCTCTCTTCTCTGTTCTTGCCGCTGGAGCAAGCACAGGAGGTGAGTCGGAGATGCAAGCATGCTGAGATGATAGCTGACTATTCTCCCTCTCCTCTCCTCTCCTCTCCTCTCCTCTCCTCTCCTCTCCTCTCCTCTCCTCTTCTCTCCTCTCCTCTCCTCTCCTCTCCTCTCCACTACTTGACTTTTCGTTTCCTTCTCCTCGTTCTTTCTTCCTCCTCCTCTCCGTCACTCCTCGTCATTACTCCTCCTCCTCCTCCTCCTCCTCCTCCTCCTCCTGTTACTGCTCTGCCTCCTCCTCCCAGGGGTACTCGAGCCTGGACCAGCAGAAGCCTGGAGTTGTAGGTGTCCAGTTTGTCTACAAGTGAGTAAAGGAGGAGGAGCAGGAGACATGCGGAGGGAAGTGCGACGGGGGGGGCGGGGTCAGAATGAAAAAGGTGGGGGGGAGGC
>NW_005434594.1:190928-234052 GCF_000315625.1 Guillardia theta CCMP2712 | reverse complement strand
GGAGGAGGATGGCTAAGAACGAGGAGGAGGAGCGCGGCGACTTTACCTCAAGGCAGTGGGTGAGATTTACCCCGTCTGTCTTCCCTTCTTCTACTTGCGCCATCTCCTTGTGGAGAATCTCCATCAATGACCAGGTGAGGATGTACTGCCCGAACGCCTACAGGGATACCTCGTTACCTCCTTCCCCTCTTCCTCCTCCCTCTAATCTTGACTCTTCACCCTCCTCCCTCTCCTCCTCCTCCCTCTCCTCCTCTTCCTCCTCCCCCCTGTTTCTCCTCCACGCCTCCCTGCTCCTGCTTTCCCACCATCTTAGCTCCCTCCTACACAGGCTCACCGTGAAAT
The DNA here is from genome assembly GCF_000315625.1 of Guillardia theta CCMP2712. Classification (NCBI taxonomy): domain Eukaryota; class Cryptophyceae; order Pyrenomonadales; family Geminigeraceae; genus Guillardia; species Guillardia theta. The sequence continues at coordinate 233,710 of NW_005434594.1, read as the reverse complement.
ATTTGTCAGGGGCAAGTCCGGGAGTGTTGAGATGTTCGCGTGCGGTCTGCTCGTCAAAAAGGATCAGAAAGGAAAGGCAGAAAGGCAGCTACGACAACCTGTATGCTGGGCTTCTCGATGAGCCGCTGCAGCGTCATGATCTCATCCTGTGAGAGGTGGGAGATTATGAGGAGAGAGCAAGTAAGGGGACATTCAAGAATTTGTCATGTACACATGTGCATCGTCATTGTCATTGCATTCATTATCACCCTCATCATGATCGTCATCATGATCATGATCATCGTCATCATCATCATCATCATCATCGTCATCGTCATCGTCATCATCGTCGTCATCTACAACTACCATCTCATCATCATCATCATCAACACCATGAGCAGCAACACATTTTCCCACAAACGAGGACTGGGAGAGAGGACAAGAAAACGATAGCAGAAAGAAATCGAGTGATAACGATCACAGGTGCAGAAAGAATTCTCATGATAGCTATGACACGTGCAGTGGAAAATCTCGTGAGAACAATCATAAGTGCAGAAAGAAATCTTATAACAACAATCAAATGTGTTCACCTCACGAACGGATCCGACAAGCGGCGCTTGGCCAGAAGAGATGATTGCGTTGCTTCGTCCTTCATACTTCTCCCCTCGGAAAACTCCAAGTCTGCCGATCTCTTCCTCGTCGTTAATCTGAGACAACGGTCACGGCAGGACGCGAGAGTTCGATGAAAGAGGTAGAGGAGGATAAGGGAGGAGGTGGAGGAGGCGGTGGTGGTGGTGGAGGAGGATGAGGATGAAGATGAGGATGAGGATGAGGCGAGGACAAGGAGAAGAAGGAAGAAGGAGCCAGGGCGACGAATGACGAACATGGGCAGCTACGATGCAGTTTCCTTGAAATGCTTCAAGTAGCTGAAAGGCGATGAGACCCTCAGGATTGGCGTCTTTGTGACTTACCTGCTGTGCGCAGGACTTGTTGGGGAGCGCAGAGCAGTAAAGATGATCTCCCAACATAACGAGGAATGGTTCCCCAACGTCCATGTAAGAGCTGAAGGATGAGAGATTAACTTTTGTTTGCAAGTACAAGCAACGACAGCAAGAGGTGATGTGCTGTGCTGTGCTGTGCTGTGCTGTGCTGTGCTGTGCTGTGCTGTGCTGTGCTGTGCTGTGCTGTGCTGTGCTGTGCTGTGCTGTGCTGTGCTGTGCTGTGCTGTGCTGTGCTGTGCTGTGCTGTGATGTGCTGTGCTGTGATGTGCTGTGCTGTGCTGTGATGTGCTGTGATATGATGTGCTGTGATATGATGTGATATGATGTGAAGTGATGATATGATGTGAAGTGAAATGATGTGAGATGAGATGAGTTGTTGTAGTCATTGAATCAACGGAGCATATCACATCACATCAAGACACATGCTCCATCACCGACAACAGAGGATCGCATGTCCCAACCCCAGCTGCTCATCCTGCCATGTCAAGACTTCAGCTTCGATCACCTCCACCAGCAATCATCGCACCTGCGTGACCAGTTTGACAACTTTCGCAAGCTCCGTCAACCTGGCACAGGGAGGAACAAGCCGTAAGACGGCGCCTTTCCATAGTCTCCTCCCCTCCAGACCTCCGAGCGGCTGACTGTTGCTTCAGAGGAAGTCTGTTGAAGACCCTTGAACTTGGCAGCGAACCTTCAGCAGGGCATCAGGGCAACATTGACCTCCCTGTGTCAAATCACCTGAGAACAGCTTGTCGAACGAATGTCGATCCTCCGGCCGTACAACCAGGAAGACTCGCTCTATTCCTGAACCACCGGCATCACCAGACTCGCATGTTGCCAGCACAAACCCACCTGCCGACAGGGCTTCTTCGACCAGCAGCAGTACAGCCGGCTGCAGTAGATAACACGTCACAAACTCACATACAAGGTCATTGTGATGACGGCATCGCTATCTGTATTTCTCCCCCCCCCCCTTCGTCCTCCTCCTGTCCTCCCCCCGGCTCTCCCTACCCACCTGGGCGATCCCATCCTGAGTCACGATAGGGAAGAGAGCGGGAGGAGTGACTTGGCAGCAGGGGAAGAGTAGGGGAGACTCTCCGGCGCAGGGGATGACGCAGGTCTTGACGCAGTGCTTCTTGCCGATGGAGAGGGACAGTGGGTTCAGCTGCAGCTCGTCTCTGCACACTCGGAGGAGCTCTAACATGCCACGATCAACATAGCATCCTCCTCCTCGTCCCCCCTCCTCTCCCTCCTCGTCCCCCCTCCTCTCCCTCCTCGCCCCCCCTCCTCCCCCTCCTCACTTCCCCACTTCTTCCTATCACCTTGCTGGGCTTCCTCCGACCTGGCCACGAACTGCGCACATCCGTCACCTTGCGATCCAACGCCCTTGCCCCCCCAAACGAGCGGCTGGATCGACGGATGGGTCAAAGTGGCGTGCAGCTTCGGAGCGGTGAGCTGGGAAGGACAAGCTGGGATAGCAAACTTATCAAACTGCTCTTGAGCATACGTCATCAACTCCCCCAGGCGCTTCGCGTCCCCTTGCGAGATAACCTCTGCCGCCTCCTTCACGATCTTCTCGTTCACCTCCCCAAGTAGTTTCTGCACCCCCTCCTCAATCTCATTCGAGGCAACAGGATACGCCTTGTTGAGGCAGGAAAGGATCTCCATCGTGTCCTTGGCAGCGCAGAGGTCGACGATAACAAGGAAGATCGGCTCCTTGGGAGGGTCTATCTTCTCTGTTTGCAGCAAGTCCCCGTCGAAGAACATCAGGGTAGGCACTCTGCCAAAGGCACAACACTGATCCATCCTCCCGCACCGAGACGGGGTCAGGATCTCCCCCAAGTACGCCATCTCCATCTCAGCCCTCGGAGGCATCCTCAGGTCGTACACTTTGCTGAACGCCCTGGCTATCAGCACGCAGTAGGCAGCAGAGGAGGACAAACCCTTCTTCATCGGCAGCGTCGTTGTGTGATTCTCCACAACGAGACCGTTCACCGGGTAGTAGGTCTTCACCTGATATGCAACACCCGCAGCATAGCTCCAGAACCCTCCTCCCTTTGCTACTCTCAAGAGCTCCTCGTCCCGAAAGTCACACTCCCATGGTCCCACCACCTCCCCGTTGTCCCTCGTCGTCGTCAGGATGAGCTTGTTAGGGTGCTCCCATGCTGTTGCCTCCAACGTCTGCAAGTCAGCATCAGGCCCTTGCTCCATGGCCATGCTCCGTCCTTACCTGGTCAGTCCCTGTAACGATACATCGCCCTGGCAAGATCTTGGCGTGTGTCCTCCTTCAGAAGGTGGTCAGATCGTCGATACCAAGACGTCACGATAGGTATCAATGGGAGCGCAAGAAGCAGGTCTTGTCCGCAAGGGGTCAGGATATGATGGAGCAAGTCAGAGGGATGGTTGTTCCTAAAGGCTCAGGGCACCATAGGGAGGAAGATGCGACAGGGGGTTGTTGGGGGATGATGGTGTTGAGAGACGAGGCATGAGGAAGGGGCAGAGCATGAGAAGGAGGGGAACGATCATACAAGCAGAGCATGAGAAGGAGAGGAACAATCATACAGGCACCTACCTGTACCCTCCTGCCCAGTCTGAGTGCTCCCCCAGCAAGCAGACTCGTCCGCATACCGACAGATCTACCTTTCCTGCCATGTCGGCCTCCACCGGGCTCGCCTCGCTTGCTTGGAAAGGACAGACCCCCGGGGAGCGCCTTGCCGGCGGGCCGGGCGGTTTTCTCTGCCAACGGTAAGTGACTCAGCGGGAATCAAAGTTAACTGTGAGTCGCGTTAAAAAATCTGAGTGACGGTATGACAATCAGGAGAGTAGAGGAGGCTTGACCGTCACTGTCGCACAGGCCATACGGCGACTACAGCCGCAGAACCAACCGTTGAACCGTCACGGCTCATCCGATGATGGCATCCCAGTCCGATCCTGGACTGAGGCGGCCGGGCCGATTGCCAAACTTGAAACTGACTGGACTTGACTGATCATAATATCTTTACTTAATTTAATAGTACGGCACCTTCATTGAACTCAGTGCGGCAGTGCGCGCAGGACCATCCTCATGATCCGGGATCATCCCCTGCGCTACCCGGTGACCCGGGTGACCCGGCCGGCTGGGGCGGCTGTTGTGTCAATTGCGCCTGCCGGGAGTCCGGCTTCAAGCCGCGGCCTCAGGGCAACTTGCATCATGGATTGAAGTTGACTAGCACTTGAACTGTGAGTCACCAAGGCTTGCCACGGTTGGTCAGTAAAAAGTTCCGAGTCGGAGGCTGAATCGGGCCGCTCAGGCAGCCTGGGCCGGGCCACCGTTCACGCCGCCGAGAAACTGAAAACGGTTTGTAACGGAAGGCAACCGGATTGCCGCCAACGCCAACGCTCTCGACTCTCGTATGTCCACCCCCCACGGGGTACAGATGGTTACTACCCTACCCTCATTTTAACATATTTTCTCTCTAAGAACTACCCGTATGATAATAACCCCTCCATCCGATTAGTGCTGTCCCCGACTGGCTCCAACTCCAACTCCCGCCCCCGCCAAACTCGTTTTCCTTTGCCTCCTCCTCCATTCGCCCCCTGCCCTCGCCCCCTCCCATCCCACCTCGCAACATCCTTTCAGAGATTCTCTTCCTTTTCGATCTCTCCTCTTGGCCATCCCACGTCCTGTTCCGCTCTTTCTCTCTTCATTGGATCCTGTTCCTCATTTTCCATGTTTCCATTTTCACTGTTGAATTGCAACCATGATCGAACCATGTGCTCATATCATGGCCATAGTCTTTCGATACTTTGCCACCGACTTCCGAATGTTGTGCTTGCATTCCGATGCCCCATCCCCTTCACAAGACGCCGTTCTCCTCCACAATGAAGAGCAAGAATAATTAGTCTGTTGAATGTTGAGTCGACTTCGATATCCTAGCGTTGCACACATTTGGATTCAAACCGACCAATTTGTGCATATTGTCTTCAAGTACACCGTCATGGCACACAAGCTGAATGTTTGAGTATGACGTGCTCTAATCTGTTGTCGAACACAATGCTTTCTCAATGACTGCTTTTCCTCTTGAATGCTGTGGTGCCGTCCCTTTGCTATCCATGCATATTTTCAAAATTCCCCTTCGAAGATTATCATTGCATTTCTGTAGATCACTGGTCTGAAATTTAGATTGCTGACACGTACTTTTCTAGACGCGGCAGGATGGTTGCTTCAAAGGGGGACAACAGTGGCTTTTCATCGCCTGCACGACTAAGAGTCTCATTGAGTCAAGGAGGTTCGTTCAAGGAAAAAAGAAGCAGATCCCCCAACACCCTGGACGAGACTCTGTTTGACCGTCTGGAGAGGATGAGAGTTTCATCTCCAAAGCTAACAAGGAGTCGGAGCCAGGGAGAGACTATTTGGCATGCTCGCCAGTCACCAACTCCCATCTTATTTCGGCGGTGCAAACAGAGCCATCTTGATCTCAAGGTCGATGTCAATGCACTCGAGATCAAGGACACGTGTGAGCCAGAGCCTCAAGCTCCTCGTTCTCATCCCTCTTGGAGCATCAACTCTGAAGACTCACCCATGGATTGCGAGAAGCAGCACTTCTTCTCGGAATCGTGATCTTGTACAGCTTAGTTAGAAACTTAACTCTAGATAGACTGCAAGCAGTCATTACCACATCTCATGTATATTCATATACATTCTTCTTGTACAAATGTTCGAGATGATGTGTGCACATTCACGCATTTCGCGAGTTCGGGATCATTCTTTAACGAGATTTTCAGAAATTCATAAGAGCTGTCTATCCTACACGGTCACGGGGGATCAAGCGAAGATCCCTACCATGCTTCATGAATACATTACCTGCACAATGATATTAGACACCAGGCCACCACCAGCAAATCCAGAATCACCAGCAGACTGAGCAGGGTTGATACCGACGTTGTCGTTGGTGATAATTGCACTGCTCTCAGCCGAGATTTTGAACTGTGCGATGGTTGAACAGTGAGGCATCGGACAGAAGAAGGCGAAGGAAAGACGGCAGAAGTACAATTGTAATAATGAATTACCTCGTTTGCAGCAAACTTGAGCACTGCTGTGAAGGGAGCATTCTCAGGAACCTTCACTACCTAGGAAGGGTCACTCAATGGACTGGTAACATGGTGCAGTCACCTTGTAAGGCAGCTTGGGATCCGATGTGAGGGTAATCTTAAACTCAACCTACAACCGAAAAGTTATTTCATTCCATCAATCGCCATGTTGGCCATAGCTCTCATCACAAGGCATCTCCTTTGCCATGACGTGGAATCAACCGAAAATTTCACATCGACACAACTAAGCTGCAGCTACTAATTTTCGTTCTGTTCTCGCTTAGTTGCTTTCAAAGCCTCTGACATTATCACACCCATCATGCAAAATCCTCAAAATTCTCCTCATCCCATCTTCGATAATTCAGATGTGTTCAGTCCAACTTGACGCAAATACGTGCAAATGATTCGTATGCATCTGAGGATTTCAACAAGAAACCTGTTGTCATTTTCCCACAACTTTGCGAACTCCTCATCATCTACCACAGGACATGTTTTCCGTCTTTCCCTGCCCAACTTGCACCGACACCTCACACCATTACCTTAGCTCCGTCAGCCATGGCGGCCTCCCCGTACTGCACGAAACGGTTATGATCCGTTACTTGCCACGGTGCCCGGGTGCGTAACCGGGAATGTTTTCAGACCGGATGCGGCCACATGCTGAATGTCAGCAGAATGTCAGGCTGAAAATATGCCCACGATTTCCTTTTGAAGCGCCAGATCAGGCATGATGGCATGGACGAGGCCATGTTCTGTGCATGACTACGTGTGGCAATGTCGACACAGATCGTTCGAGATGGCAGATGGATAGCTGTCGCAGACTGGGAGGTGGAGCGATAGGGAAAAGATAGGCTGGGGAACGAGTCCGGGGGTTGAGGATATGTGATAGAACGAGGTTGTCAAAAAGGAGAGAGATGCATTGGAGGAGAAGAGATTGGATCGTGGGATGTGCACGCAATGCAGTCAGATGGAGGGTTGAAGGTCAAAATAGTTTGGTTTCAGATTGAGGAAAGGAAAAAATATCATGAGGGCAGGCGCATAGTGCTGTAAAAGAGTGCGCAAGATACAGCCAGGCATGAGGAAAGAGACTTTATCTTTGTATGCATTTGACTTCTCCCATCAGCCGACACAGCTCGCAATGTCGATGCGCCTCAGCCGCAAGTTCAGAAAGGCGACAGGTACCCTTTATCCCCCTTAGGCTGGCCTGGTGAAATGCATTACAGGGCTTCATATTCCCTACAAGCGCCCCAACGACCCAGCAGCAGAGACGAGGCACCTCTACTGTGCCAACCTGCCTGAGGTACTGCTGGTGCTGGTGGCTGGTGCTGACGGCTGGATGTAGCATGACAGCTCGCAAGATTGGCGCAGCCACCCACTCTTCCCTGTGTGCTCAGAGTTTGGAGAGGTCGAGACGATGTTCTTAGTTCCATGTGCGCTCAGTACATGTCGATGTGAATCTCTTTGACTTGCTCCTTGAGACAGACAAACCCGTTGCCTACGTGACCTTCGTCGATGAAGGTATCAGCGGCATTCGTGAGTGTGACGATAATGATGTTTGGTGCAAGGCTCGGCCAGGAAAGCCTGTTCGTTCTTGCGGTATACCTCTCCTTGCCCTCTTGGTGAGATGACGAGTGACAGTGAAAGCGGTCTTTCTGGCAAGTTAGTACATGTACAATATGCCGAGGCCTGTGAAAAGAGGCCGGGCGAGCCCAATCCTGCCATTCCCTGCACTTCACTGTCCAAGGATCTGGTAGTTGAAGGATTGATATTGAAGGAAGACTTCTTGTCTCCTGAGGAGAGCGAGGATACTTTGAACCAGGTGTGTTGGGTCTTACACGCCTTGGATTTGAAATTGACTTCATCATAAAGCTGGACGAGTTGGAATGGGAGTCGTCGCTGTCCCGAAGAGTTCAGCATTTTGGCTTCACATTCGATTATGCGACAAGGCGGGTCAACACTCTCAAGACAAGAGCGTTTCCTCCTTTCCTCCTGAGAATAGCTCAGCGGGCACTTAGGGAGAAACTACTTCTCTTCGAACCGGATCAATGCACGGTGAATGAATATCAGCCCGGCCAGGGAATCAGGAGCCATGTCGACACGCATAGTGCGTTTGAGGTGAGGCCTCCTGTTTGTGGAGATGGCAAAAATTTCTTGCTGATTCCTTCAGAACCCTTTCACTCTTCTTGTTTCATGTTGGATAGTTGCTGACGGCTAGCCACCAACAGGATGGGATACTTTCAGTCTCCCTTGGATCCTCCGTAGTGATGGAGTTTCGATCCCCCGACGGGCTTTCGAAGAATGTACAGCTGAAACCAGGAAGTGCTCTCTCAATGCAGGGAGAATCGAGGTACAAGGTGATAGGAGAGCTAGTGTGTCGAAGGACTTTGATAACACTCGCTCGTCCAGTGGGCGCACGGAATTTCAAACAGAAAGAGCGACTTGGTCGATGGTAAATTTGTGCAGAGATGTAGGAGAGTGTCGATGACATTTCGAAAGGTGAAGTCTTCTACGTGTATGTAAGTCACTCATGATGTTTGCAGATCAAGACGTCCCCGTGTAAATGTGAATTTCCCGAGCAATGTGACTCGCAATTAGCACCGATCCCTAAACCTCGCACTGTACAATACACGGTAGGTGTTGGAGAAGTCATGAATTGTTATCTCTCACAATATCTTGATAGGATGGGACTGAGTTAGACCCACTGACTCTTCTCCATCATGCTGACGGTAACGATAGAGAGATCGAAAGTTGCAACAGAGCAGTGATCTGTAGCTTCTGCAAGCAGGGGATAAGGAGCCCGAGATTGAGAGGAGGCATGTACATGAGGTGTATGATACAATTGCAAGTCACTTCAGCGAGACGAGGTGCGGCAACGACGGTCTCTATTGGCAACTCACGATGTTTGACTTGCTAAGATACAAACCATGGCCAAAGGTTGCTGCGTTCCTACAGGGACTTCCTTTCGGATCGATCGTTGCTGATGTTGGATGCGGCAATGGGAGGTGAGCGATACTTTTCTGATGACGGCAACAGATGTTCTCTGACCTGCCTCAAAGATATCTTGCTTGTGCAAAGCATATTGCCGTAATTGCGCTAGATCGTTGCAAAGGGCTCGTCGAACATGCTACAGAGAAAGCAGTGATCAAAGGTCCTTGTGCTCCCTATACCCTTCGCATCTCCCCTTCTCCTCTCCCCCTCGTCCGTCTCCCTCTCGTGCCCCCCCCCCTCTCCCTTCCGCGCGTTACCCTTTCCGTTTCCTCCTCTTCGTTTACTTCACGCCCCTGCCTCTTCCCGCCCATATCTCCACCTGTTACGAAAGCCGAGACACTCAAAGTCAGTTCAGGAGCTCTTAGCATAGGAGACGCCGTCTCGGTACCACTCCGCTCCCGCGCCTTCGATGCTGCCATCTCGATCGCCGTACTGTCCGCGTTAACCTTCCTCGACATCTTACCATCTCATGCAGGTTTTACACCATCTTTCCACGCCTGCAAGGCGGCTCAACGCGATCGAGGTGCGAGGCGACACGGCCGGAGGCTCGTCTGACCAGATGGCAGGAGCTCCTCCGGCTCGTCAAGGTAGGAGGAAGAGTCCTCATCTACGCGTGGGCCAAGGAGCAAGGGAGTGAATCGAGGTTTCACTTCTCCAACTCCGACGAGATGGTACCATGGAGCCTTCCTACCACCGACGGTACTATCCTCTCACACCATGGCCGCCGCGTGCCTGAAGCGTTTTCTTCTCCAGGGAAAGACAACGTCCATGTTCAAAGGTACTGCCACCTCTATGTCGAAGATGAGGTAAGACCTATCAGCTCATCTCCTGCCCCTCCCTCCCTGTGCTCCTCTTCTTGCCTGCTTGCCTTCTTGCCTTCCTACTCTTCCTCCCTCTTCGCCCTCCTTGCCCAACTCTCTGTCATCGCCCTGCCTCCTCTCCTTCACTCCTTCCCTCCCTCTCCTCGCCCCACTCCCCCCCCCCCCCCCGCCACCCACCTCCTCTCCCTCCTTCATTCCATCATCACTCGATGATCGTGTGTTGTCATTCTGTTTCATATGCTATCGCATGCCTCTCATTGCAAGTTTCCACCCCGATAATTTCTGCGCAGCTGCCAAGACTATGTGAAGGTATCTCGTACGCCTCTGTAGAGAGGAGCTATTGGGACTGCTCCAACTGGTGTGTGGAGCTGATCAAAGTGAAGGAGAGGAACGAATAAACCCCCCCTCTTCTTGGAGACACACCCCACGATCATATTCCATTCCGCTCTGTTGCACTCCTGCTCCTGCTCCTGCTCCTGCTCCTGCTCCTGCTCCTGCTCCTGCTCCTGCTCCTGCTCCTGCTCCTGCTCCTGCTCCTGCTCCTGCTCCTGCTCCTGCTCCTGCTCCTTGCTCCTGCTTCGCTCTAGCTCCGATTGGGTTTATCTACTGCTCTGGGGGTTGGGTAGTTATTTTCCAATGGTAGGGTTATTATGGAGCCTGTCCAAGGTCAAAAACAAGGGTAGATGTGGAAGATAGAGGGGTACATGTCTGTTGGGGTGGGTACTAATTTCCCTGGGTGGTTGAGGAATTCGATATGCATCTTCACGTGCGGCAAATGGAGAGGGTGGGAGAAGGGAAGGGGGAGGGAGGAGGAACGGAGGGAGGAGGAGGAGGAGAGATGAAGGAAGCAGAAGACACAGTGATGGAGATGGAGGATGGAGGGGCAGGTGATACATGGAGGGAGGGGGAGGAAGGAAGAGAGGAAGAAGGAGCCAAGGTCCTGTGTATGGAAAACAAGTTCATTCCGGCATCGCAGAGCGCAGTGGATACACGCAGAAACATGTTCTAACCTTCCTTGTCAGGAGAAACTTACAAGTGGCTAACGCAACTTGTCAACCATGGCGGAAGAAGTTGCTGAGCGAGCAAACAAGACAGAGGAGGAGGAGGTGAACAAAGAAGTGCCAAAGAACAAGAAGTACCGGCGAGACAAGCCATGGGATAGCGAGGACATCGACCACTGGAAGATTGAGCCGTTCAGTCAGGGGGACATGAAGACTGCGTTGCTGGAGGAGAGCAGCTTTGCGACTCTGTTTCCCAAGTGAGTTTGTGGCCATTCCCAGAAATGCATGTCCGCAAGCATCAGAGTCTTTATACTGTTTTATGTTCATCACCATCAGCATCATCAGCAGGAGGAGAAGCAGAAGGAGGGAAAGGAGGAGGGAAAGGAGGAGGAGGAGGAGGAGGAGGAGGAGGAGGATTGGAAAGGGGAAAGTGGAGGAGATTTGTGAGTAGGCATAAGTATGAAGTTGCAGTTATGATGGGGAGTTTGATCGTGTATCATACATGTGATGAATATTCACTACAAGTTCTTGAAAGGTAGAGTTTGTTTGCAAAGGAATGTTTAATGTGACAGATGAAACTTAGCTCGTTCCTCTCTTCTGTTTCCTCCTCATGAACTTGTTCCTCCCAGGTACCGTGAGCAGTACCTAAGAGAAACATGGCCAGCCATTACCAAGGAGCTGGACAGAGTCGGAGTAGCGTGCGAGTTGAATCTTGTGGAAGGGAGCATGACAGTGAAAACGACGAGGAAGACCTGGGACCCGTACATCATCCTCAAGTCAAGGGATCTGATCAAGCTGCTGGCCAGAAGCGTTCCTGCGCAGCAGGCATTGAAGATCCTGCAAGACGATGTTCAATGCGATATTATCAAGATCTCTGGAATGGTGAGGAACAAGGATAGGTTTGTGAAGAGGAGGCAGAGGCTACTAGGACCCAACGGGAGCACGCTGAAGGCGCTGGAGCTGCTGACCAAGTGCTACATCCTGGTGCAAGGAACACTGTATCTGTCATGGGGTCGTTCCAGGGGATCAAGCAAGCGCGCAAGGTGAGGAGGCGGAAGAGGGAGAGGAGGGAGAGGGAGAGGGAGAGGGAGAGGGAGAGGGAGAGGGAGAGGGAGAGGGAGAGGAGGGAGAGGGAGAGGAGGGGTAGGGGTGGGGAGGGAGGGAGGAGGAGCGAGGAGGAGTTGTGAGAGGAGAGTTTGCAGGTGATAGTAGATTGCATGAACAACATTCACCCGATCTACAACATCAAGGCTTTGATGAGTGAGCAGAGGAGGAGGAGGAGGATGCGATCGTGATTCGTGCATGCTGCAGTCAGGAGGGAGCTATCTAAGGACGAGAAGCTGAAGAACGAAAGCTGGGACAGATTCCTGCCCAAGTTCAAGAAGAGGAACGTGAAGACTAAGAAGCCCAAAGTGATTCATCTCTTGCTCTGCCTCCTCCTCCTTCTTGTGTTGTGCTGACTTGGCGCGTCGTTGTCCTGTAGGAGACAGCAGCGAAGAAGAAGGAGTACACACCCTTTCCTCCTCCTCAACAGCCTTCCAAAGTCCGATTGTGATGTAGCTACAGTGCTTCTGCTGAAGAGTTTGCGCAGGTGGATCTTGAGCTGGAGAGCGGAGAGTTTTTCCTCAACGAGGCTCAGAGGAAGGAGAAGACAAAGGCAGAGAGGGCAGAGAAGAACAAGCAGATCAAAGAACAGAACGACAAGGTCGAGAGAGAGGTAGTTGTACGTCTCTTGTTTGACTCCTGTGTGCAGGACAAGGCTGCTGTGTTTGTCCCTCCCAAGGAGAAGAAGAAAAAGAGGAAGAGTGGGGAAGATGAAGGGCAGGTGAGAGGTTTCTTGGAGCTGTCGAGTTTGCTCATGGAGGGTGTTGTAGAAGGAGGAGAAGAAGAACGATATGAAGGCTCTGAAAGAACAAGTGGCAAACCTGAAGGAGAAGGTGAGAAAATGAACGCCGAGCGCTGACGGGGCGATCTGACGATGAGGTGGGAAGGTGAAAAGCGAGGGGGTGAAAGTAGGGGAGAAGCGCTCCAAGGCAGAAGATTTCTTGACGTCACCGTCGAAGAAGAAGAAGAGTTGAAACGGATGTGCGATGCTGTGATAAATAAAAGCGCGATAGAAATTTATTGTAATGAAGAGGAGAGGGGAGGGAGGAGGGAGGGAGGGAGGGAGGGAGGGAGGGAGGAGGGAGGGAGGGAGGAGGGAGGGAGGAGAGGAAGAAAAACTTTTGAGAGAGTTGGCAAGGAGGGCAGGGGGAAGTAACCCATGGAGAGAGTAGGAGAAGAGAGTTGGGAGCAGAAAAGTAGCGTGTGAGGGGATCGGTAGTGCTCGCATCGGTAGCGCAAACGAGAATGAGAAGAAAACTTGAATGAGAAGAAAACTTGAATGAGAAGAAAACTTAAAAAAGTTCGTTATGACGTCTCTGACAAACTTCGACGTTCACAACCCGTCAGGATGCAACGAGTTCACAGAATCATTCTTCACCTCAACTTCTCCATGTGAAGTGATCTCGGATCGTTGGTAAAGCATCCTATCTTGATCTTTCCTCGCTCCGTGTTTATCACCTACCCCCTATCATCCTTCCTTCCCTCCTCATTACCCCCGCTGCTGCTCCCTCCCTTTCCTCCCTTTCCTTCCTTTCCTCCCCTCTTCCTCTCCCCTGTCTCCCCCCCCATAGCCTTCCCATCACCTTCACATACTGTCTCCTCTCCTCCTCTCCTCCTCCCCTCTCCTCCTCCTTTACCGTGAAGTCTGGAACCACAAGGTCTTCGAAGTCAGGAGGAGGACGCCATTGGGACCTGATGCCGGGCAGTTACATGGGAGTAGGAGGAAAGCAGGAGATTGGCACGTCAAGGAAGGAAGACAAGGAGCAGGAAAAGTGGAGATGATGGGACGTGGGGCTGAGGAGGGGAGGAGGGGAGGAGAGGAGGAGAGAAGAGGTGCAGGGAGGTAGGGAGGGAGGAGGGAGGGAGAGGAGGGAGAGGAGGGAGGAAAGGACGAGAGAAGGGAAAGTGTAGAGGTGGCGCAGGAGGAGACAAGCAATATCCCTCACGTGTCTGTGTTCTCGCCCTCCTTGCTGATCCCAACAAACAAGCTTGCCCACAGGGACTCGTTCGTCTTCTCTGCTCCAGGGTCACCAGCATGCCCTCCTCCTCTCATCCACGACGCCCTCCTCCTCCTCTCCTCCTCACCAAGACGGTCTGAGTCTTCGACATGCAGGTAGGAGTTGAAGAAAGAGACGTCGCATGCCTGCATGCCGTCACGGCTGTCACCAGAGACGTCAAACGGTTGTCGACGTCAAAAACGCACATGCACTGCTCTCATCGCCTTCTTGGGGTCTGTTGGGCCGATGACTCCCAAGTTCTTCACACGACATGTCAGCCAGCAGTCAAGGATGTTTGCAAGGATTTTGGATGTTGGAGGAGAGGAAAGGGGAGAAGAGGAAAGGGGAGGGGAGGAAAGGGGAGGAGAGGAAAGGGGAGGGGAGGAAAGGGGAGGAGAGGAAAGGGGAGGAGAGGAAAGGGGAGGAGAGGAAAGGGGAGGAGAGGAAAGGGGAGGAGAGGAAAGGGGAGGGGAGGGGAGAAAAGGAGGAGTGAAGGTGAGGGGAGAAGAGGAAGAGGAAGGGAAGGGGAGGAAAGGGAGGTGAAGTGAGGGGAGGGGGGGAAACAACCAGGAAGAAATCGGAGAAAAGGACGGGGAAGTCAGCAAAGCTCGCATGCTTCGTTCCGATCAAGTGCATCACATAAACTTCTCCTCCTGACTCCTTGGCTGCCTCCACGAATGACTTCTGCACTTTGGCACCTTCAGTGGGCCAGATGTTGTCGAAGGTCGAGCTGTTGAGAAACAAAGTCGGGCAGGTCAACGCCGAATGTGCAGTCTTCTCGTCGAGTGGGAACAGCCAGGAGTCATGCAGGACACAGGCCTGGCTTCACTTCAGTTGGCTGCAAGACAGAGGAGCAAACAAGTGAAGACGTGAAAGAAGAGGAGGGGAGAGCAAGACGTAATGTGATTCAAGGTAGATAGAGCAGGACGAACCTTGAAACGTGAGTCCACGAAGCTCGTCTTGAGGATAGTGCATGCTCCGAAAGAATGTCCCATACCGCCCAACCTTGACATGTCGATCTTATTTGCAAAGACATTTCCATTCTTGATCACATTAGACATCCACTCCTCTCCCTCAAACTTCCCTTCACTGATGGCCTGGATGACATCTGCGATAAATCGAACCTCCTGCTCAACAAGTCAACTGCCTGCACATCCTTCACATCCCATCCCTAACCTCCACCCGCTGCTCCAGCTGCTGATGCCTGAACTCGTACTGTGACACTGGCTGCCGCTGTTCCTCAGGGACTAGACTCGCCGTGAATCCTTTCTTGATGCGGTTGGGGGATGGCAAAAAAGCTTTTCTCGGAGCGTGCTTGTACTCCGTTACAGTCTTGTCAGGGAGAACATTGAGGCTGGCGGATCCGTCCGAGTGCTCCAGCGCAAACACGACGTAGCCATGGGAAGCAAGATCGATGCAGACAGACGAGTAGCAGCTCCTGTTCCCTCCTAGCCCGTGGGAGTAGATGATGGGAACAAACGTTTCCAGCGCTGCCGTCGGAGGCTCGTCGGCGAACGTCGGAATCCTCACACCTGAGAAGAGCAGGCCCAGCCCGATCTTGCCGATGGTCTTGCAGATCTCCGGAGGCATCCAGGGCATGAGATTGTACATGGTGATCCCGTACCCCTCCGCATAACTCGGACATGGTGCGCCGTACGTCTCCGGTAGCCACTCCGCCCTCCTCCTCTCCTCCTCTCCTCCTGTCCACTTGAGGGTGAAGAAGTTCCGTGCGAGGGAGGCATGTGCCGTTTGAGGAGAGGCAGAAGAAGACCATCCCGCCGTGCTGGGGGAGGAGGGTAGGCTGGAGCTGCTGCTTGCCTGCACCTTGTCGATGGGGTAGAAAACGCGGAGGACCATGGCTCTGCCTTCCTTCCTCCAGAAGCAGTCGCTCTGCCCTACGTCAAAGCGACCGGAAGGAGGCGGCATGTCCGGCATCTTGGAGGAGGATGCGACGGCAAGGGCTAGACTCACTGCCCGACCCCTAGTCCCTTCCTACTTCACTCTCATCAGCCTCAAGTGCCTGAGTCTTAGATGGCGACCTGAGACAGTGCGAGAGAGAGAGAGAGAGAAAGAATCAGTCAGGGCAGTTAGCAAAACACATGGAGATCATGCACAAGAGCTGTGTGAGGCAGATCTGGTACCGAGACACCTGGCACCACAACCCAACAAAGAGCAGAATCTGTACTCTGCCAGTTCCTCTTGAATGTAACGAGCTATTTAGATGGAGGGTGAGGTTTCATGTCGAAATTGAAATGAATTACATTCCCTGATAGATTTCTAAACCTTTTTCGTAGGTCTACCTTCACTTCCACCCCCCTCCTTGTTTACACATCTGCATCAGCAGCCTCCTGTTTCAGACAACCCTTCGTTTCCTGTATCTCAGCTCCACACTCCCCATCTCTCAAATCGTCTCCATCATCAATCTCTCCTCCTCCTCCTCCTCCTCCTCCTCCTCCCTGCCTCCCTCCCTTCCTCGTGCCATATGCTGTTCCCCTCCACTACCACGTCAACTCTCCTACGTACAGCATTGCTGCTCAATCTTGTGAACCCGTACTTTTACATCACAGGGTGGGGTACTTTTAGTAGGGGTACTTTATTGAGTTTCACTTTACAGAACACAGGATTTAAAGGGGTGGGGTGTAAAAAGCATGGTAGTGGTAGGGGAATGTTACAAGGGGTTGGTTTGAGTCATCGCAGTATCAGAGAGAAATGGGGCGGAAGAAAAGTTCCAAGGCCAAGGGAGGAGGAGGAGGAGGAGGAGCAGCAGCAGCAGAAGCAGGAGACGATCAAGCTGTGCAGAGAGAGGATGAGACACAGGAGCAAGTTCAGCTAGAGGCCGAGAAGCAGGTCGAGGAAGGGGCAAGAGAGGAGAAGGTTGCTGAACCTGTAAATGCGACTTCGTCGCCCGAGGTTCGATTTCAATGCACCACGGTTTTCTGTCTAAAGTTTGCCCAGGACAACAACGTGCATCCTGATGAGGAGCAGGACAAGGTCAAAGCCGGAGACGACTCTGCACACAAGTACCTCTCTTTGTGATGTTGTGCTCAGCCCAGCACCTGATACCGGATGTCGCAGGTACTCCCTTGAGCAGCTGCTCAAATCCACTGATGCGCTACCATCACTGAATGAGCTGTGAGTGAACTGAATACATCTTCACTTCAGGTTGTTGACATGCGCATGTGCAGGAGGCCATCGTTGGATTCCGATGGATACATCAAACCAGTCCCCATGCAAGCAGACGAGGACGAGGGCAGTGACAGTCAGAGCCAGCCGAGATCGGAGGTTCCAGCGAGGTTGCACTTAACTCAGCAAGGACTGATGCAGCGATGGCAGTTGCTCAGAGCGCTATCAGGCGGCGCGAATGGTGGAGCCGCGTCAGAATTCTTGAAGGTGAAAGCGAAGATTGATCTTGTCGCAAATGATGATAAGAGGGTTCAGAGAACTGGTTTGGATATCCCAGAGGAATGCGATCCTGGAATACCGAATCATCAGAAGGAAGCAGTGAGTTGAAGGAGCTGACCGGTGCCTCGTGCTTCTCACTTCTTCCCCCCCCCCACCGCTTCTCCTTCTCTCCGTTTCTTCAGGCCCAGGGCGCAGACTCCAAGTCGTCTCAGACTCCTGCCGAAGCTCTTGTAGATCTCTCAGTGTGCTGCCTGCTTCTTGCTGATGCTCACAGCAGGTCGAACCCTCGCAAGGCGGCGAAGCCGTGAACAAGAACATGGCCCAAACCGCCCCCGTCAACAAAACTTCCCAAGTCGACGATCGACAGCGCGCTGCAATCCCTCCGTCGGATGATGATCTCGGTTGACACAACTATGACCTCCTACTCTGTTGTCTGCTTCTGATCGTGTTTGACAGTCACTGACATTTGTGCGTCCACCGACGAGCCGACCTTCAAACCTTTCAAGTATCATTTGTATCCCATGATACTTTATACTTGATCGTTGCTGATCCCTTTGCCCATGGTTCTAATCCTTCGATGTGACTTTCTATCTCAAGGGCACCCAGCGACATGGAGATATCGAGCACTGAGGCCTGGACTACAGCTGCGGTCACTTCTCGAGCTTCCGGACCTCTCGTTGACTGACGCTTGCTCCACCAGTTCCTTGCTGTCGGAACGGTCTCATTGCTGTGGGTTACCTTGCGACTCACCGTCCTCAAGCGCTCGTAGACTTTCGAGAGGTTCAAGTCACCGTATGATGTTTATGAGGCGTTAGAACAAGTGAGGTTTACGATCCAATGCCGATGCAATGTTGATGAAATGGGAAGTCTCAAGATTGAGTTCATTTCGAGTACAGGCAAAGCATGGCATTGAAGCACGCTGCCGTCTTTCGTGCTGTCAGTATCTTGTGGGTGCTTTTGCTACTTCATTGCCTTTGTAAGAAGTCGATGAAACGGCACTGCCGTCCGGCTCTCATACAGTACGGTCTTCAGAACTTGTAGAGAATTCAGGTTGAACAGGGGTCTCATCAATGGAGACAAGGAGATTCTTCGCACAACACGACTACGATGCTTACAATAGTGTGTGATGTGCACTAGAGCGCTCAACTGTACGATCTTCGGAGTTCAAACTACGAATGCCGCACCCTGTCTTACTGACCAGAGTTCACCGTCCACTTGTTCTTTTGCAAACCTGCTTTTCGATCCCCGAGGAAGATTTGAAAGAAGAATTTTGAAGGCTTTTAAAAGTATAATTGTTTTTAGTGTGTCACTGGTAGTCACTGCTCGCTACGAGGTACTGTGAATCAGTACCATTCACTGCTAACAATAAGTCTTTATTATTCGTTTTCTGTATATTCGTACTTTATGTCATAACGATTCAATATAGATTTACCTTGCAAATATACAATAATAACATTAATAATAATATACCAATCGAGCAATTTGAAAAAACTGTGTTTCAAAACTTCAAATCCTGACTTGAAACTCCATACATTTGGGGGTATACCACAAATTGGTATCCAACGGTTGCGCTCGCTATGCCGTGGAAGGCGGCAAAAAACGCTGGCTGGACCAATGTGCGATGCTGAGGAATGGAATCAAGTCATTGAAAGAATACCTGTCTGTATGTCTCTTGATTTGTGTACAACCATTTTCGATCGAAAAGCATGTCTTGCTGATCTGCTAGAACTTCCTTCAGCTAGATTGTACATAGCTTTAGGGCCGCTATTACAATAGCTTTGCTCCAGGAAGATCTAATCCAAGGATTTTGATGAGAAAGAGTAGGAGGATGGAGCTGCAATGGCAGAAAATGAATGAATGTAATTATGGGAAAAACTGAATATCATACATAGGATATTGAATTGCAAAGATCAGTAGTTGGTGCTATTTGAATTTGTCGATGTGAATGTAAGCAGAAGGAAATATCACAACACATAGCAGAATCAGGGCATTTGAACAATGCAATTTGTTTGATTGAAGTGATGTGGCTTGGTTTTATTCCATCCCGTCTTGTTTGAAAAAAACAATTTATTACACAGCAAGCAAGAACATATCTTACAATGGAACTAACATGGTGATCCTCCAGGGACCTGTAGTCCAATGTCAAACACTCACCATGAATGAGATTTCCATACCTTGCGTCGAACTCAATGAAATTCGCTGGTCCTGGCAAACAGCAAATAGAAGCATGTGACGTGATCAGGTAGACTATCATGGCCGACGTTTCATTGCCTCCTCTTGGAGGGAGTGGGCTAGTTGATCACCTTTATGAATACCTTTGGGCGAAGAACAACCTCTTGCAGACAAGATGCATGTACCACAAGTGCCCCCCTGTCTTGGTGCCAGATACCATCTTGCTGAAGAACAAACAGCCTATTGCATGGTATTTCACGTCACTGAAGACAGGAACTTTGCAGAGAAAAACCAAGGAGCTGAATGTAGATAAGATTTCTGAGGCACTGATCAGAAGGGTGGGCGATGACAGTGATGTGGTGTGTACTTACGTAGGCAGTGCTCCAGGTGATGCCTGTATCCCTTCACAGCAGCGGTCTTGCTGATGCCTTTGTTTGACAGGAGATGTTCAACCCATCACAGAATTTCTCTCACAGGCTGGCCTCGAGTTCTTCTTGTCCACCCCGCCTTCTAGGCGTACGAAGCAAGGACTGCTGCAATCGTTTGTTCTGCCCAAGGGAACAAGCAACTTTGTGATCCGAGTCTCGTGGTCATCGGCTGAGTGCTCTATGGACTCCTGCATCAATGTCAACAAGCTCAACGATCCAGAGCTCGAGGTGCAAGATCGGGCATGCACCAACGACGACCAATACTGCGTCATAGTCCCAATGTCTGGAAATGTCCTTTACATGCAGCTGGAGAGATTGTGTGCATGCATATCCGAGCATATCAACCTGGTTTCGAATCAATTGTTCACCGTCACGCACATGGTTGTGAACTTCAAGATCGATTCCGAGGATCGAGTGTGGCTCTTGTGGTGTGAGCACCTCGAAGTATCTGACGAGGTCTGTTGTGTCTTTCACTCACTTTTGATCGTGCTGATAGATACCTTGCCTGCAGAAGGGTCATCCTCTTCCGATGCAGGTGGAATATCCACGGGAAAGTGAAAACGTCTCGGACGAGGAGGACGAGAGGAGGAGAGATGACAAGTTCTCGAGGAGGCCTTCCAAGTCGCGGACGAGATCAAGAGACAAGCAGAGGAAGTCGAAACGAAGGGACTCGGACGAAGAGAACGCCTCGCCGTATCGAAGGAAGCACGAACACTCTGAGAGTGGTTCGGATGAGGATCTTGACTTGATATTGTCATCTGCTCCTTCCTCAGTGCAGGGAGACCTCGATGATGGGTTCTCGCCGGATTTCGTCTTACTTCCTGAGACAAAACGTAGCTCCAGCAAGACCAAAGGGAAGAAGGCTCATCTCCCCAAGTCCAGCAAGAAAGTTCAGGAGCGAGAGAGACCGGCATCAGAGTCATCATCGAGTGTCAATGATGAGAACGTTCTTGCACAAGAAAATCAGAGGTCAGTGCATTGTCTCCCTCATATCTCCTCTCTTTGTCTTTCATCAGTTTTGGAACTGTGATCAATGAGTTTGATGATTGTGATTTCTGTTCCGTTTGATATTTTTTTCAGCACCAACTCCGGCAGCAGGGCACGGAGTGCTGGGTCGCGGACCCAAGAGAAAGCAAGGACTGCTAAAGGGCCGGAAAAGGGTTCTAGAGAGCAAGAGTTCAAGATGTCCATGAGAGAAGAAAAGAAACGGAGGGAGGAAGCAGAGAGGAAAGCGCTGGAGGCGGAACAAAAGCTGAGAGTGGCGGAGGCAAAAGCCCGGGCAGCTGAGATGAAATTGAAGAAGGTTTCACAGGAATCTGTACAGGGGGAGAGCAGCGTAGCAGGTGGAGCAGCAAAGCCTGTCGTGTTGCCCTCCATCCAAAAGCAGCCACCTAACGTCAAAACCACCCCGCAAACTTCTCCTATGGAAGCGCTAATCCCCCTTGAAGGGGGCGACATATCGGATGCCACCGAGCAGTCGAGGATGGCAGAGGCTGTATTCCGAGCTGCTGAAATCCAGCCAGCCGACGCCTCGGAGATTGAGCCTGATGCGGGACAGGTTGTGAAATCGGATCTCATCTTGTTGTCTGACCCGTTTGACTAGGCTGAGCTCGAGGGTGATACAGCCTTGCAGCAGCAGGAGATGCAGGCGCAGGCCCAAGAGGAGCCTATGGGGGAAGAGGCGCAAGGAGATCAGACGGCTCCATCCCCAGAGCTTGTCGAGGCCGTTGAGCCGCTAGCTGATCAGGAAGAAGTTGTTTCCACACCCGAAGTCGGGGATCGGCCGGAATCGAAACAGGGGTCGGAGCAGTCTGATGCTTCTGTAGTTTTCGAAGGACAGGATGTGGAGGAACAAGAAATCGAGATTGCGCCTGTCGAGAGTGCCGTTCGCATCCCTGACGAAGAAGCTCCTCCAGAGAGCTCTCACGAGCTCGCTGCTCCTGAATCAGAAACAAAACCAGCTGTGCAAGCCAAGGAGCCTGATGTTGACTTCGCTGCCCCTGCCACCCAAGGGGACGAAGGCTGGGACTCAGCGCAGGAAGATGACTTCGAGGACAAGCCGATCCAGGGGATCGAGACCGTCGACATCCCCGTGGTTGCGCATGTCTTGCCTCCTGCGCCGGAAGCCGTTGCTGGGTCAGCAGCTGGGGTCGTCGGAGGAGAAACAACTGAGCCGGCGGTCGATCTCTCTGCTCCCCCTCAGGAACCTTCTCATCCATCTGTTGACCCGCAACCTGCGGAGCAAACAGTCGCCGACAGACCCAAGGAGGTCAGCGCCAGTGTCAACGTCAAGCATGCTGCTGCTTCTGCCGCCTCCTCCACTACCTCAGCCGCAGCCGCAGCTGCTGCAGCACCTTCTCAGCAGCAGAGCGCTCTCAGCTCAGTGGATGCGATCCGGTCGTCTAAGTGCAATGCCATGGAGGAATTCAGCGAGGAGAAGGACCCGGGGGGGAAGACGGAAAGGAGCCTGGGAGACGGGGGCGAGTCAAGACCGATAGACAAGCACCTTGATGGGGACCAGGTTGACCGAGACTCTCGTATGATCAACCAGGCCTCGTCGTTCCAATTTCGCTCTGAGATCCGTGTGGGAAGTCAGGGCGGAAAATGGCAGTCCATCAGCCTCCCTGAGCAAGTGGAAGGGCAGCGAGTGGGCACAAGCGCATCCTGCTATCAAGCCGGGGCCGAGTCTTTCTCAGTCACCTCCATCTTCGAACAAGACGAGTTCCAACCTCCTCATCTGCAGGCGCTGGTCCAAGGAGAAGCGCACTTTGGCATGTCGAGCGATACGGACAGGTGCGCCGAGCACACTGATTCTAGGAATGTGTCCGGTCGGAACGTTTCGTCCGAGTATGACAGGGCGGATAGCATGGCTGTTTCTTTCCAAGTCGCTGGTTCTTCAGATGAAGGCTCTCAGCTGCCCGAGGTGAAGAGGAGAGGGACGGTTGAGAAGCAGAGGGAGAGCCGCGTTGAGATGATCTGTACTCCCATCTCTAACATGGGCACGATGGAAGAAGACTTTGAAGAGTTCAAGGTAGCATACGGCCTCCCGAGTTTCCTCTGGGAGTATGAGCAGCCAAGAGGTGAGAAGGACATGTATGATAAGGACGAGGAATCTGCTCGGGTGGCCGAAGAAAGTGATTTCATCTCGTTGACTCATCGGGAGAAAGGCGCGCACGTGTTGCAGATTGAGACCACAAGCTCGGAGTTCGCCTCCACGTCGGATAGAGGATACGCGCCAGAGTTCATGAAGTCGTTTGGCACCAATGCTCTGCAGTTCGAAGGTCAAGGGAGGGAGACGAGTTCAGACAACATCGTCAAGAACTCTGAATGGGCCTTCGATGAATTCCTCAGGATCCCCCAAGATGAAATCAAGTACAACCACGAGCCAGACGAAGCTGAAGCTGGGGAAGTCATCGAGCTCAAGTACGACCTAGCGTTCTCCAACGACGAGGAGAGGCAGCTCTTTGCAAAGTCCCAGCGCGAGAAGCTGGCCAAGGCCCTCGGGATACCAATAGAGTGCATCGAGATCTCGGATGTCAAACCTGGATCTCCCATCACCCTGCTGAGGCTGAAAGTCAGGGCCTCTGACGCAGCTCTGATACCTCCCTCCTCGTCCTCTTCGTCAGGACCGGCAGCAGCCGAGAACGGCGAAAGTGCGCTGGACGTCAGGCCAGTAGCTGTGAGTATGCTGGAGACCAGTCAAGGAGCCGGCCACAGCCTGCTGAGCACGAGGCTTCACGAGACGTTCGGAAGCTACGTCGAAGTCGAGGACAGAGCCGTGCAGGAGCGGGTTCAGAAGACAGCTCCAGCAGAGGTGCTGGACTCGCTCAAGGCGTACTCCAAGGAGGTGCAAGACTTCCCTCGTTACGAAGACGAAGGGCGGATGAAGGGACTGAGCGACAGCAGCGTGCCGGGAGTTCGGCATGAGGCTCCTGAGCAGCTGGAGATCTTTGACGGAGAAGTACAGTCGATCTACTCTCAAGTGCAGAAAGTCAAAGGACAGATTGCCGAGTCTGAGGACATGGGCGTTGACCCAGTGTACAAGCCAGGGAGAGAGATCATGCTTGACGACCAGTACTCCAGCGCCAAGGTCTCAAGAAGACCTCCAGGGCCAGCGAAGAGGTTTCAGGACGTCACGGTGATATCGGATAAGAACTTCGAGGAGCAGGTGAAGATTCCTTACCAGGAGGTGGAGAATACCAGGAGGCTGAAGGAACAGGAAGACGAGCTCAACTTCCTCCCCGCGCAACGCGGAGCCATGGGGCCTCGGACTGCGATCTTGGCCAGGAAGGACGAAGGGGTGGAGGACCTGCGGTACGATCGCATGGACGAGCACGATCTGAGGATGGAGGAGAAGCTCAAGGAGGATGCCAGTCTAATGCCCTCGCTGAAGCTCACCAAGGCCGTGGAGGAGATCGAGTATGAGCTGGCGCAGAAGGTGACAGGGAGGGAAGACCCCAGGACTACCATCCCCTGTGAGCCCGCGGGGTTGAGCGCGGGGGACAGGAGGGAGAAGAGGAAGGGGAAGAACGGAGAGAAGTTGGGCAAGGCGGCGATACCCGAGCAGTACATGGCGTTCGGAACTGAGGGAGAAAGTCAGAGGTTGGCCCCTAACGTCGTCACCCTCGAGAGGCAAGGGGTGGGTGGTGCGGAAGAGCTGAAGCAGAAGCAGTTCGAGACTGTCAAGAACAAGCCCGGGATGATGGAGTCCGTGGCTCCTGACCTGATCCAGATGAAGTTCGACGTCTCCTTCGTCGACGAGAAGGCAAGGATGCAGTTTGCGGAGAAGCAGCGGATCCACCTTGCGAAGCTGTTGAGGATACCCGAGGAGTCGATCTCCGTCAGACTCGCAGTCCCAGGGTCTCCGATCACTGTGATCACGTTCGAGGTCGACTCGGGAGTCGTACGTCCCATCAAGGTGGAGGATGACCCGATGCGCGAGTCTCGCCCCTTCGACCAGGCCGTCCTCGACGTCTCCATCCTGTGCCCGCACGAAGACACTGCCGACGCTCTCATCTCAAACTTCCGGGGCATCTTCGGCCCGTCGGTGCCCATATCACGGATGACGTCTGTCGGGGCTGCCAGCTACACGTCAGCAGAGAAGGCTGTCAAGTTCTCGGTGGGAGGAGGAGAGGAGAAAACCCCTGCATACCTTCGGTCGAGGGAGGAGCTGGAGAGCAGAGCGAAGAACGAGGGTGGGGCTCTCGTGTCAGAGAAGGAAGCCATCGAGGTCGCGCATGAGGAGGATGCGGAGAAGCGCAGAGGCAGCAACTCAGGAGCCAAGGGGATGGCGGAGTATAGGCTGGAGGACAAGAAGCCTGTGTTGTCCTATGACCGGCGGCTCCCCAAGAACGCCAAGAACAAGCAGCACCTGCTCTCTCGCATTCACACCATCGAGTCAACTCTGCAGCGCCTCTACGGGAAGCTCGAGGCGGATACGGAGCTGCCGGACATCGAGAGCATCGAGCAGATCATGAGCTCGACCATCAAGCAGACTGTCTACACCGCTGACAGGCCCGAGGAAGCGTACCAACCGCCAGCAACCGCCAAGGAGCAAGCGCTGGAAGCAGAGGCCTATCCACAGGCTCCGAGGGCAGACAAGGGAGCGGACGAGGCTCTTGTGGACCGCGGGTGGAGGGACGCGCAGGAGGGTCCTGAGGTGGACGAGGGCGAGAGGAAGCAGCAGCTGCGGCTTGAGCGGAGGAGGCGCATGGAGGACCGTGAGCGGTTCAGACGCGAGAGAGAGTCGTTGGAAGTCATGGGGAAGCCTTCCGTGTCCTTCGAGCAGGATGATGATGCGGATGAAGAGCCAGACTTGCACGCTCTCAAGGCCATGCAGGCTGGGCAGGAGATTCGGCTGAGGCCCAAGAACATTCCAGCTGGATCCTACGAGGCAGAGGAGGATGGAGCAGACGACATGGGGGGCGACGCCTCTGATCGCAACCTCCCGGAGAAAGCTCCTCAGCCGATGGCGAGGAAGAAGTCGACGGAGCTGCTGGAGCTCTCCAAGGACGAGCTCCGAGCGATGGCGGCTGAGGACGAGACGACGGCATGGAAGTCAGCCTACTCCAAGGTGCGACATGGCAAGAAGTCCGAGCTGATAGCCCTGCTGGACTCGGGCTGTCCGGTGGACCTCAAAGATCCAGCTGGGAACACTCTTCTTAACATCGCAGCTCAGAACGGCCACAAGTCCATCATCAAGGCTCTGCTGAGGCGAGGGGCCGCGCTGAACACGCAGAATCATAATGGGCAGACTCCACTGCATTTTTGCTTCACGTATGGCTACACGGACCTTGGAAACTATCTCATCTCCAAGGGGGCTGACGATACTGTGCAGAACTTTGCTGGGTTGACATGTTACGAAGGGCTCGGAGAGGGCTGAGGTTGTAAATACCAACAGAAGTTTGACGCTCGTAAAGAATATATTCACATTCACATTCGTATTTACATGCCAACACGCCCTGTACGCTCCAGTCCTCCCAAGAGCATAACGTGCTTCATGATGCGACGAACCATGCTCGGCTGGAGCAAGTTCATGTGGCATCTGCGCTTCTGCTGCCGATGGCGCGACACGTCCAACTTCTCCTCCTCTCCTGCGCTGCTCATAACCTTTGCGACCTTGTTGTGCTGCCAGGAGTCCTCAGCGTCGCCCTTGTACACTGCCAGCCACAACAGTCTCTCCACTTCCCATCCCTGCTGGCCGTCAGTAAGGGTGACTGAACAAGACAACAACAGTACAACCTGGCTCCAGATCAGCAGCAGCTCTGCTGCAGTCTCCCGCACACACATCTCCGTGGCTGCTCCGCCTCCCTCACTGATGACTCGCAGGTGCTTCAAGACCAGCTGACTGTCGAGCTGAGAGGCGTCCAGCTGAAGCAAGGATGAGAACTCATGGGCAGAACAGCTAGGGAGACGGTACCTCGCTCTTCTTCACCTCATCAGCACCTCTCAACATCTTCCTCATCGCCATGACCACGTGAGTTTCTGTGAGCGCCTGCAGAATACATGAGTCGAAGGATCAGGAACAACTTGTTCATTGCACCCTGTCTTCCTTATCCCGGCCCTCCTTGCCTAACGCGCGGAACAGCACTCGCCATGCACCGACTTCTGCCAGGAGCTTCCTGTTGGCCGCACACCCGTTGGCCATGCAAGCGATTGAAAGAGCGACCTTCGTTCATCGCGTCAGCTTGCCCGCAAATTTGACGGAAGGGAAGTGAGAGGGAGGGGAGAGGAAAAGTGGGGGGGAAGGGGAGAGGGGAAGTGGGGGAGAGGGGAGAGGGGGAGAGGGGGGGAAGGGGAGTGAAAATGAAGGAGGAAGGGGAGGCGGGGAAGAGAAGAGAGTTAGGGGAGAGAATGGAAAGAGAAAGGGTGAGGAAAGTTTGGGGAATGGGACGGGAAGGAGATGAATTACCTTCCAGGTGGTACCGTAAATGTTCGAATCGGGGGGGTAGGGGCAGCCGTCTACAGCCGCCTCAAGGTATTGGAGCATCCACAGGGCACTCCTACGATCGACCACGAGAGCCTGTGGACAAACGTCAGTTGCTGTCTGCAGTCAGGCCGTGACGTGTTCACCTCGGCGATGGCCAGATCGCAATGGCTCGAGCTCCTGTCGCCCTGCACTCGGAAGACAAGGCTGTCGTCGTCATCCTGGCCCCGAGAGAGCTCACGATGACGGGCATGCTGCTGCTTCCCGATCAGACAGCCACTCCCTACCACCTTGACGACAGCGGAGAGCGACTGCATGTAGCTGACTGACGGCACTTCGACTGCCCCCTCCTCCTCCTCGGGTCGGTACTGATGGAGAGCGTTCGACAAGGATTGAACAGCTCCTGCCTTGATCAGATGGTCCCTCAGTTGCGCATTGTTGGTCAGGTTGGCAAGGGCGGCCGTTGCAATCTGCTGTCCGAACTTGCTGCTGCCCCGCGAGCGAGAGCTGGAGATTTCTACAAGGAGGGGAAGAATCCCGGCCTCCTCCAAGATGCGCTGTGAGACATGGTTCATACCAACGACGTTGTTCGTCGCGCACAGTTGATGCTCTATCAGCACCTCATCTCCATTCGCCTTACGCAGGCCGTTTGCCGTGACCATGAGCAGGCCGCTCTCAGCTGCTGCCCCCGCATTCCCGCGATGGTCATATACCGATTCAGCGATCGCACGAAAGAGGGAGAGCCTGAGCTCAAGCTGCCCCTTCTGCTCCTCCAGCAGACCAACTGCCTGCACCATGACCTGCACGACCCCTTGCCGGCAGATCTCCTCCTTGAAGCTCCTGCCTTCCTGCCGTGATTTGCAGCAATGGGCTATACGATTAGCTGCCTGCACCTTGGCCGAAATGTCCTGTCCTCGCAGAGCGCGCAGACAGTCTCTGACCTCTGCCTCATGCTGTCTGGGTAGTGGGTCTACAAGTGAGCATGTTCTATTGGAGTTGCTCGACGACTGGGGAGAGTTATACGTCTCCGCAATCGACAACCACGCTTGCGTTAGAGACATGCGAGTGTTGCCAAGCATCGACCGCACCATGTTCAAGAAGCTGATGATTACTGTACACAAGGAATGAGGGAACACGTGTAGGACACGTATCTTGACGAGAGGCTGTTTCCAGCCCAGCACCGATCTCAGGAAAGGGCAAGGCTATTAGAGAGCAAACAGGTTCCGATAGCGTATCAGTTCAGTTCAGGATACGAGTAGAGAAAGGAAGAAGGAGGAGCTAGCAAGACAATGACAGTAGAACAAGACAAAGAAGGAAAAGAATAGAAGCAAGGGAGATGGAGAGTAACGAGGTTGTAGCGGGAAGAAGGAGGAGGAACGGGCGGGGGAGGGAGGGTTGGGAGGAGGAGGATGAGGTTTTGATATTTGCAGGTCGAAACCTTTGGAGCACCCATGAGCGAGGGCTATTCAAGGAGGGGTGGTGTATGGGTACCTTGGGGTGGGGTACCTCGTGTGGGGGTACTCTAGTCAGTCTGTTGCCAATCACGGGAGGTGGGAAAAGGAGGGGTGGGGGTAGCGCGAAGAGATGCGGATTACGCTGGGAGCGAGAGATACCCTTTGTAAACAACTCAATTTTAAATTAATCAAGAGATGAGATTTGAGAAACTTTAAAAAATGATAGTAGTCAGAAACGATGAGATATGAGGGATATGCTCGAAAAGATCCCAAATTACATCGTTTGGCACTTCTGGCCATGAACAACTGTTTCATTATTATGATGCTAGTAAATTCAACTTTCTGCCCTTTCACTCTCTATTATTATCTCTCTGAGGGGAGCTTCGACTCCGGTAGCCTGCTTGGGCGGGCCGCCGGCCGGGCACCCGGCGGGCCGGGAGTCGTCGCCCGGGCCGCTTGGACTCCCGGGCCCGCCGGGTGATCGGACACGCTGAGCATCGGAGTCACCGGGGGCCGGCCGTTTCACGGTGAGTGAAACGGTCACAAGTTCTGCGCCGCCGCTGAATCACCCGGCGGCCGGCGGTCCGATCCGACTCGGCGACTCAGTCGACCCAGTCATATTGGCGTACTCAGTAGTACTACTGAGAGGCTAGCCGGGCGTCACGCCGCCGCGGCACGGCACCGATGACAGTGTCCGTCCGATCCGCACGGCAGCACTGCGGCCAGGCAGTGCCACGGTGCCGGTGGGCAGCCGCTGACAGTGCCTCGGAGCCTCCGACGGATGAAGGTTGCGGTGCCCCCGTGGCAGTACGGTCCGTAGGCCGCCAGTCAGCCTGTGACTCAGGGCCGACTCGGACCGTACTCGTCACCCGGCGGCGGTGACTCAGGCTCCCGCCTGAGTCCGGTCGCGCGGCCTGGCGGCCGGGGCCGCGCCGGCGGCGCCGCGGGTCTGCTTCGGAGGAGCAGTCCACCTCCTTTATGTTGTGAACTTAGAACGGTGAAAACTTGCCATGATGTCTTGTGATACGTCACGAAATCAAGTTTTGCGGAAAACTTGACTACAGTGTACGAGGATTGTAGCAGCTTCAAGGCTAAGTGGAAGTTGTGTACTGTGTTTAAAAAAAAATGGATCATCGGATGAAAACAAGGCCAACAGCAAGAACATATAGGAGTCTATAGTCTTGTTGCATGTGAAAATCCAAAAAGAACGCGGTCGAGCTTATGTGAACTTGACTCTACAATCTAACTCACATACCTCCGTTCACATACCTCGCCTCTACTTGTCTGCACATGGGTGCTAAAATAAGCAGCCAGGAACAGTCTTGCAAGATCAGTGCATAATCGGAAGTCTTGTCGGTTTTTCATCTGATCAACTTGCTATGCGAACACGTCGAACTGTGCAGTGTGACCATGCCTCCTCCATAAGCTCCTCCACCTCCATCGACCTCACCGCCCACGCCCCCCCCCCTGGCCCCCCCACGGGGCTCTTCCTGCAGTACGGCCACCGCGGTAGCCCCAGCTTCTTGCATGCTATCTTGAGCGTCGTGAGCGAGATCCCCTGCAGCACTCTCTCGTCAGCCACATGACCGGATCCCTCCTCCGAGAATCACACGAGAAGCATGCTGCGCGCTCGACTCACCAGCTGGTCGGCGGCGTCTCGTTGCTGGAGGTGGAAGAGCGCCAGGATGTCATCGCTGCGGAGGCTGACGGGGGGCTTTCTGATGTCGGAGGCGGGGTCGGACTTTCTACGGCGGGGGACGATGGAGAGGGCGAGGGGGGAGCGGGAGCGGGGGGAGGCGGGGGAGGCCGGAGGAGGAGGATGATGAAGCTGCATTGTAACGAATAGGCTGTGTTTGATGGAGGCAGCAGGCTCAAGTGTTGAGGACTCGTAGTCAGAGGATGCGGGAGGGTTCGTGTGGAAACCGGGGAGCGAGTGATGTTCTTGGGGGAGCGGAAGGCTTTAATAATCCTGGTGAAGGGGTTAAGATGGTTTTAACTTCCGGTCCGTGATCGAAAGGATGCGAATTTTGTAGCCAGTGCTGACGCAACGTCATCACAGGCCGTGACTGCAAAAACTCTTTTTAAGAATGACTGGTACTGCTATTGTTCCTGCATCATGGAGGTCAAACCTTGAGTAGCAGCTGCTCTGTTCTGAAAGTTGAGATGATCTTGTACGAGACATTCAACCAGGCTGATACACGCGTGCCGATCATCCCAGATTTCTTTTGGTTTGCAGTGAACCTGAGCCAACTTCCATCAAGTTTGTCACACTCAAGATGAAAATAACATGATGGTTGAACAGTTGACAAGGATGGTGCGCTCTGCCTAGGGTTGTGAGCTAAGAAGATATCTGTCAAACATCATTTAACTTCTAGCGAAACCAAGCAGTGTGTAGCTTATAGACATGTGTACTAAAGAACAAAATTTACCGCAAGGCTCACTGATTTCAATGAATACAAAGCTTCCACATACCAACCAACACTCAATGTGGTGCACAGGGCGATTGAGTAGTGGTAAAACATTTCAATGGAGATGTCCGATCCACTGTATCCAAAGACGAAGAGAAGATCCTCATTGAGCAAGGTCATATGAGCCATACATTCAGCGCATGGGTGATGTTTTACTATCTTGATGTAAGCCTCTAGACTCAAGTTCAAGCTCCACAGTGTGACCATGCCTCCTCCATAAGCTCCTCCACCTCCATCGACCTCACCACCCACGCCCCCCCCTGTCCCCCCCACGGGGCTCTTCCTGCAGTACGGCCACCGCGGTAGCCCCAGCTTCTTGCATGCTATCTTGAGCGTCGTGAGCGAGATCCCCTGCAGCACTCTCTCGTCAGCCACATGACCGGATCCCTCCTCCGAGCATCACACGGGAAGCATGCTGCGCGCTCGACTCACCAGCTGGTCGGCGGCGTCTCGTTGCTGGAGGTGGAAGAGCGCCAGGATGTCATCGCTGCGGAGGCTGACGGGGGGCTTTCTGATGTCGGAGGCGGGGTCGGACTTTCTACGGCGGGGGACGATGGAGAGGGCGAGGGGGGAGCGGGAGCGGGGGGAGGCGGGGAAGGCCGGAGAAGTTGGAAGGTGGTGCATGTGGCGTGGGATTTGGAGTCTACGGCGGCGGGGAGGCGAGAGGTTGAAATCAGGATACGGACGCACGGAATTAAGTTGGTGTAGTAAAGGCCATCTTCTGACTGTTCCTCTACAGTGTCACGTGACATGATATCGAATCGACTCAAGTTTTCCGGCTAGTCACGAGAATTGCTGACATCTCGATGGTTCCCGTGACTTCACGGAGCTCCGCAACTTGAGCGAACACAACGTTTGGCACTCAAGGTCTCACAGTCAATAAATAGTTATAGCCGACTCAACTCACGGTCATGCACTCTTGAAAGTCTCAATTGACCTTGGCCAGGGTCATCGGGTACTACGTGACAGGCTGCTGAGGGCCTCAGCATGGAGATTCAAACTTGAAAAGCCAAGTTTGAAGCCTGAGTCACTGACTCGGTGACCGTCGTGACCGGCACTGCCGCAGTGACCGTCCGACGGTCGGAGGCTCAGTAGTACCGTACGGTCGACGGTGAACGGCGCATCGGCCGGGCGGCGGCCGGGCGGGCCCGGTGAGCTGGCATCACACTCGGGCCTGAGCCTCCGAGCCTATTGAGCCGTCTGACTTACTAACTAACTAACGAGCAGTAGTACGTTGACTCACGTGACGGTTACGGCGGCGGCAGTCACGTTGAAGCCTGAGCGCGCCGGGCCTTGACTCGGTCCGCGCGTTGCCATTGTGCGGACCGTCAGGCCCGGCCGCGGACGGTCCGACCAGTGGCGGCCGGGGCCCGGACGCCGCTCTGTTACCGGGCTGTGGCGTGACCGTACTCGGGCCGGGGCCCCGGCCGCCCGGCCGGCGAGTCACCGGGCCGGGCGGCGCGGCCGGCGACTTCACGATCCTATCCGTTACAATTAAAAGGCAGACCGTTACCACCCCGATTTAGAAGCCGATGGCATGGAGGCCTAGAGGTACGGTGATTCAGTTCAGTAGAGGATGTTTGGTAGGGATGGAATTGAGATGACAACGATGAAAATGGTGCTAGATATGTTGGGAAAAGAAGAAAGATTGTAGCAGAGATGATTATCGTGTTGAATGCACGACATAGCATGCAAGGAGGATAGACAAACGAGGCTGAATAACGATTTTCCTGATGTCGATGTAGTAGATGAGTTTGATGGTTAGGTGTGTAGATATGAAAGACGACAGGAAATATTTTTTGTATGTGTGGAGTGATGCTTCGGACAGTAGCAGAGTATGGTTTCTTCGGAAAGGAGACGTTCGTGTTATGAACGTTGAGGGGCTGTTTGTTTCTTGTTGGATTGCCTGTTGATGCAAGTGAACGCATGCCATATGTATTGTTTCCATCGCCAACAATTACTCACACTGGATCGTCAGGGGTTTGGCTGAGTGCTTACACGGTGTTGTGATCGAACGGCTCCCGAATCACTTGCACGTTCGTGGACACAATGCAGGCCAGCCCCATGAGCATGCCCCGAGGCACTGCTTCTCAACATCTGCGAGACAGCAATGCAGCTGAACGCGAGTCCACAAAGGAAGGGCAGGCTGGGGGCACGTTTCGATCCAAGGCCAACGTTCTCTCTGGACAGCCTGATATGGAGGCATTGGCTGCATCGCTGCAAGCGAGAGACTGCATGAATGATAACCGGATGGACCCTGGGCTTGGTTCAGGCTTCTTACCCGGAGAGGAGCGAGTCAGACAGCTCACTATGAGACGACAGAACTGCATGTGGACTTTCATCTTCGCAATTCTTGGCGTTGTGTTGGCTGTTACAGACAACGGTGAAATGCCTGACACTTTGTTTCTGATTTTGAGTAACATCTCTTGTTAGAAATTCGATGGGATAGCCTTGATGACTTTTACAATGTCACAAAGATTTCCTTCACTTTGAGAGTGCTTGTTGTCACCACGACTATTCTTACTCTATATTTCCTATACAAGTGAGTCGACCTAGTTCGTTGTTTTTCCAGTTCGTTCCTTACCTCATTTTCTAGATACTATGAGACCTTGATCAACCTGCGACGGCTTTCAGGTATTCGACTGCCTCCTGGAGTCAGCATCTCCAGCCTCAAGGGAGGAGGATACTGGTCTCAGTTCCTTATCGATGTCCTCATCATGTTACCTCAACCACTCCCTCTTCTGGATGTGAATGTCACGATCTGGAACAAGGGGTTGGGCCGTGCGTCAATCTACGAGTTGAACAGCATCCTTTGTTGCCTTATGTTTGTAAGGTTCTTTTACGTGCCGCGTTTCTATGGGGAGTGCATATCAGATCTCCAGTCGGAATCAACAGTTGCCCTGGGAAGGATGAATAGAGTCAAGATCGACGAGAGCTTCATTCTGAAGTATGTCATTGCGAACAGCATGCAGGTTGTCATAGTGCTTACTCTCCTGCAAATCGTCATGTTCGCATACATGATGATGGTGTTCGAACGAGTCGTCGACAACGGCGCCCTCCAGCATTTTGCGAACTGCGTTTGGCTGACGATCATCACCATGACGACGGTGGGGTACGGCGATGAGTTCCCTACCACCTTGCTCGGCCGAATGGTTTCTGTCATGGCGTCTATCGTAGCGGTTGTCATGCTAGCAATCACTGTCAACCTGGTGATAGCGAAGTTGACTCTCTCCCGCGCCGAGTCGAAGGTGATCGCCGTCATGGACAAGATCACCCTCCGCAAGGACCTCAAGCACAAGGCCGCTGTCGTCATCCAGCGTTGGATCAGGGCTCACAAGGAGTACATGGAGGGGGAGCGACGAGGGAGCACCCGAGGAGGCTATATGATGATCCCGGACTTCAAGTCTGCGAGGAGAAAGAACATGGATCTTCGAGCGCAAGTGAACCTCCTCCCTCCTCCCTCCTCCCTCCTCCCTCCTCCCTCTTTTTATCTCCTCACTACTACGACTCTTCCCTTTTCACTCCCTTTTCCTTCCTCCTCTCCGCCCCATGGTCCTCTGGCTCCCGTCTTTCCTTGTCTTACATTGTGCCTCTGCTCTTTCTGTCTCTTGTCCATCCCCTGACTGCTTTGCGTGTCTCAGGTCCTGTCAAACCTTCCGCTTCTTGAGAGCATCAACGATTTCAAGGAAACGAGTGACGAGAGTTTCTCCAACAACCTTCAGGTCTTGCCCGCTCTCTGCCCCTCGGATGCTCACTGGGGCCTTGCAGACGGACGTTCCTGAGCTGGTGGGTAACCTGTCCAGCCAGCTAGTCCAGCAGGAGAAGAGGATCCTCGAGTTGAACAAGAAGGCCGAGGAGGTAACGTGATCGGCTGGCACTGCTGAGATTCTGAAGGAGGTTTTCCTGTGCAGGTGAATAATTTGGTAGCGAAGCTGTTGGCCAAGAAGAAACAGGACACCTTACAACGGTCACGCGCTTGATTGAGGTGTGGTGGGAGAAAGTTCCCACCTCCTCCCCCTCCCCCCCTTCTTCCCTCTCAGTCTTCTTTCTCTTCTGTTCTCTCCTCGCTGCGGTATTGCCTTGTTGAATTTGCAACTCGATCTCCCTCTCTACCAGTCTTATCTTTTCATGTTCTCGGCGTCACGGACAGTGCTTGTTGGCCAATATGAAAGAGCCTTAAATGAATTTCTCTCCGTTACTTCACTCCTAACGTCTCCGGGCGTTCCGATGCTCAAGGCTTACTAACTTGAACCCATCCGGAGTCCGATCGGCTCGGAAAGTTTCGGAACTAAACGGCTCCGACAGCGCCGCGCCGGCCCCGGTCATGGTGATTACTGCGGCATGACTCTATGATACTGAGTAGTCCGTACCAAGTCCGTACCAAGTCCGTACCACTGGATGAGTGACGGCCGGGCCCGGCGCCCCGGCGGCCGGGCGGCCGGGAACTGAAATTGATACCCTGCGGCCGCGGTTCTAACGGACGTTTGACAAGACTAAACTCGGGGAGGGGGAGGAGACTCGAGAGAGGGAGAGAGGGAGAGAAAGAGAGAGGAAGAGAGCAGGGGGCTGCACTGTGAACTTGTTCGAAATGAAAGGGATGGGAGGTGGCAAGGGTGATATGAGAGGCGGGTGTGTGCGGCCGTGCGCGGCTAGCGACCCAAGGCAAGAGTAAGAGTCAGCAGAAAGTGTGCAGGCAGGGGACTGGGTCGAGCAGGACTGGATGTGCGCAGGGGCTCGTGCCGCCATTCAGCTCTGAGATGATGCGAGAAAGGCGACCAGAAAGTCACCACGCATGGGAGTACCTGAGCCCTACGAGCTCAGAGTGGGTTCTGTTCACGAGGGAAAACTGCGCTAAGCTCTCGGAGGCATCGGCCACACACCAGAACAGTCTGATGCTGTCCAAAAACATCTCCATTGACTTCGTTCAGCTCCAGCTGAAGAATCTCAGCAACGGTCAGGTCACCAGCATCAGGAGGAGGGGATCAGTTCCCCTCCTCCCGGTGAACAGGCAGCAGCTGCCTGCTGTTGGTGTTGCTTTCAATCAAAGGAAAGGCTCTCCAGTTGCAGAGATTCCAGCCGAAATGCCAAGCATCCCAACAAGGATGACTGAGAGTCCGGCCATGCAGAGCTCGTCTGGAGGCGGCAGGTTCGCCAAGGAGTGGGAGGAGGGCGAGCGAGCTGCTAGGGGGAAAGTCAACGAGCTTGTTCAAGGCGCATGCTCTCCCAACGTACAGGAAGCTGCAAGGATGTGCAGGCAGATTGGCGGCCTGGGAGACAGGGAGAAGTTCTTCCTTCACAACCTTGAAGGCAAGCAAGTGGCAGCGCTTCTTGGCAGCATCGCACGTATCATCGAGGTCTCAAACTTCCTCCATTGCCGTCCTGAGTGACTTCTAGGTTGATGACGATGAAGTTGCGAATGCGGCTGCCATAGCGCTCGGCAGCCTTATCGGGCCGAGGAGGATTCAGGACATGATCAACAGCAACCTCGGCATCCTCGAGCCCATCCTTAGAGGCTTGTCAAGCTTGGTCAACACGGTTAGCTGCCAGTCTCTTCCTTCCCCGCACGATGTCTCTTTCCTGCACCCCATCGCTCCACCTTGTTCCTGTCGCTTCTCCTCTCCGTTTGCTCTGCTCCTGTCCTTGCGTTGTACATGAGCCTTCTCTCTCAGCCGATCTTCTCTGCTCTCTGGAGCAATTGCCGCTAGTGACAGAACTTTATGGCAGGGAAGCTCTTGCGGGCGCCTGAGGCATGCTGTCTTCGCCCTCCAGCTCTTGACGAGGGACGAGCCAGGTGGGATTGGCATGACGTTGTAATGGTAAGGACATGCTCTGACCGTTGGTACAGGGGCCTCCTGCTTGATGAGAATTCGACGAGACAACGCAATGCGGAGGAGGAGAGTAAGGTGAAGAGTGCGGAAGACAGCCATTCACGACATGATCGCACAAGTGTATTCGCTAGAAGATATAAGGAAGATAAAGAAGTAGAATGAATCGCGACAAAAACTCGAGATACTTGGTCGTCGGCCAACCCATCACTTGTCCTCCCCGAAGGCAACAGCAAGTTCTCCATTCTCCTCCTCCTCCTCTTCCGGCTTGGTAAGGAAGGTAGAGTCAGCTATCATCCCCCCTCCTATGCACTCCTCCCCATCATACAGCGCCGCCCACTGACCGGGCGCCAGCCCAGAGTCTCTCCCGTCGAGCGAGACACGCCCACTGAGTTTCCCCTGGGACAGAGTGAGCAGCCCGTCGTGAATGTTGGGGCCATGGCGAGTCTTGATCCGTAGCCGCAGCGCATCGTCCTCCGGGAGGCTCCCAGCCATCCAGTTAATCTGCTCCACATCGAAACTTCTTCTTGGACCCTCGATGACGTCATACTGGTTGGACACGTACAGCATGTTCCTTTCCCTGTCTTTGCCGGCTACAAACCAGGGTCCAAGGTGAGTAACCTTCCTAGTAGCGCTTCCCAGTCCCTTCCGCTGCCCGATCGTGTAGAACCAGAGGCCTCGGTGCTCCCCTAGCTCCCGGCCTGTGTGGAAGTCAATGACAGGGCCCGGGTCTTCTCCGAGGTGATGCCCGACGAAGTCTTCGAACTTGAGCTTGCCCAGGAAGCAGATCCCTTGGCTGTCCTTCCTCCTCTGCGTCGGCAGGTTGAACTCCCTCGCCAACTCCCGCACCTTCTCCTTGGTGTAGCCTCCTATAGGGAAGAGGGCGTGCTTGAGTTGATCCTGACGCAGGTTGCACAGGAAGTAAGTCTGGTCCTTGACCTTGTCAGGTGACATCATCAGCCGGGACGGCCTTGTCCCCACGTCATCGTGGCAGCTCACTGCATAGTGACCCGAGGCAACGCGGCTGAAATGCTTCCCCACGTACTCCTCGAACATGCCGAACTTGATCCTGCTGTTGCACATGATGTCAGGGTTCGGCGTCCTCCCCATCTTCGCCTCCCTGATCAGGTACTCCACCACCTGCTCCCAGTACTCCTCCTGCAGCGATATCGACTCCAGCGGCACTTTGAGCTGCTCTGCCACAGAGGAAGCGTAACTCCAGTCCTCCTCCCACGGACACTCTCCAAGGTGTGCTAGCTCGTCCTCCAGCCATATCCGCAAGTAGAAGGCACGAGGCTTGAAGCCCTGCCGCCGAACGAGCTCCAGTGCGACAGAGGAATCAACTCCTCCTGACAGGAGCACAGCTACTTCCTCGCTCCTCCCTCCCCACGCCCATACCTGCCGGGCCTCGGCAGGGGCATGCGCACCAGCATCTTGAACTACTGTCTCCTTCTTTCGACCCTTGAGCTCGTTCTCGATGAGCGTTTGGAACGTTGCCAGCATGCTCCTGAGCCCGTCGTTCCTTCCGGTGGGCAGCAGGCTCTTCAAGTTCGCTGCCTGGATGATGTCGTCGGACCGT
This sequence comes from Guillardia theta CCMP2712, assembly GCF_000315625.1. NCBI lineage: Eukaryota > Cryptophyceae > Pyrenomonadales > Geminigeraceae > Guillardia > Guillardia theta. Next base: position 194,998 of record NW_005434594.1, on the reverse strand, counting down.
GTCGACAGGACCTCCTGCGCCGTCAGCCCGCCAAGTCCCTTGACAAGCAGCGCCAGCATGCCTCTAGCTACCCTCGCGTCCGCGTCCCCGTCCAGTGAGACTCTCAGCGATCCGCTTTCATCCTCCTTGCTGGCGACAGAGACCCGCACGTTTGAGATGCAGCCAGGCACCCTTACCTTCTCCCCCCCCCTCCTCTCTGACTTGCCCATGTATAGCTCCAGGCTGTCGCCAAGTTGGACGAGCTTGATCGCCGCCTCCTTGTCATTTCTGCTCTCAGCAAGCCATGAGCACAGGCGCTGGAGCTCGGGAGGGAGCGAGGAGAGATCGCTACTCTGCTCCATGCTGCACTTCACAACAGGAGGCAGGCGGCATCTTGTCGCAAAAGATCGCAGTTGCCGACCAGCCGAAAAATGCACACACTGATGTCTACACAGGAAATCTCTCCTTTGAAGGGCATGATTGGCGCACGGCTGTAGATTGAAGCACATACTTGCTAGCCCCGCTCCTGCTGTCTCCCCGCTGCACAAACATAGAAACGCCAGCGCCAAGAGAGCTGACGCAGCCCTACAGCTCACCGGCTCCCTCCTCACGCGTTGTGTTGAGCTCTTCATATCCTCTTCGCAGCTCGATCTAGTCACCATCGCACACGCCTCGTCACTCCTCCTCCCGCCATCGAGTTCCGCTCCTTCAGTCTCGATCGTACACCTGCTCGCACTCCTGGCCCCCCATTGACCACGTCCCCGCTATTGACCACCCGCACTCAGCCTGGTCGGATCTGAACCGCCCGGCCCGGGCCCCGGCCCGAAATATTCATGAGGTTCAGCACCATCACTGGTATAAATTCGAAATAGGTATCTTTAGATTTCAAATTTTATAGTGACGTTGTTAGACTCACAGTGGTGAAATGAAAAGAAAGGAAGAGGTCATGAGCCCTGCATGTCACGGTCTTCTAACCGTTGGGATAGAATCTGGAGATGTTCCGATTTTACAATATTTTTCCCACAACCAAACCCTCTCCTTTCGTACCAATCCGAGCGATATAACGGAAGCATGATGAAATCTTAACGAGGATTTCGTAGTAAGGAGTCAGTGTTTTAAACTGACTGTTTTACAATGGACAAATCGATGCATGAATACAGCGCTTGACACATATCCGTATACGAGCAGCCTCGATCTCGAAGGTGTATAACTACTTTTAACACAGACCCACCCTCACCAATATCCTTTATAGCTACCCTTTTTTCCCCACCATCCACCCCCACCCCTCGACTACCAATCGAGTACCCTCTTGGTTGCAACGCGCATTTCCGCACAGTCGATTAAATTACTTGTAGAGGTCCCTACCCCTCATAAGCGAGCAATGTGTTGTAGTGATCTTTGTGCATTGCCAATTCTGTTCATATACCCCTTCTTTAGGCCATTGCTGACATTACAAATGGTGGGGTGATTTAAAAGGCCTATTACAGGACCCGTGGTCAGACTACCCCCACCCTTCGCAAACAGCACTTGACCACTCTAGTGGCCCTCGATATGGCTTGCGCCGAAGAGCAGATGGCAATGGTCACGACGGGCTTGTCGAGCAGCGATGGTCAGCAGGATAACAAGAGAGGATGCAGGAATGGAGTTTTCTTCCACTTTATCACGCAAGACGGAGCCATGCAGGATGAGGAGTGTGTCCTCAATGCAGGGCCATGCGCGGATTCGGTGGTGCATGGGGACAGCGACGGCATCAACTCTCCAACCGGTGCTACCTCCGAAAGCTCCGCTTCCATGGAGGGACTCTACAACCAGGACCAGGACAAGGGGTCTCCTCAAGGACCTTCCCTTGGGATGAGACGGTCTCGACCTCCCTCCCTCACAGAGTTCATCCCTTTCATACCAGGCAAGATCGAGGAGAGGCCGTGTCCAGGACCCAGCCCCATGCAGGGAGGGAACGAAGATCAGAGCATGGAGGATGCTAGCATGTCGGCCTACAAGCTTGTGCGGCATCGTAGCGACCCCTCGTCGGCGGCTCCTGAGAAACCATGCCGGCTCAACACGGTCTCGTACTTTGCTCGCTGGAAGAACGAGAGCTCCGGGAAGATGTTTTCTCGCATCACTGGCGTGCTGGATGGGAGCAACGTGATCTTGAACGGGCATCGTTACGATGGCCTGAAGGACTTCCTTGCAGACGTGAAGCAAGGGTTCCAGCTCGAGCTGCCTGGATATACAACGGGAGAGAACCCCTCTCTCAGTGGAGCAGGAGACCAAGAGGCAGGGCAAGAGGCAGGGCAGGGTGCGCCTGAGGTGCCACAAACTCCTAAGAGGCCGACGAGCTATGCGGACGGGGAGGCTTCTCGGTACCGCCTGCTGCAGATGCTGCATGACTCTTCGGCTGCAGACGGTCAGTGAGTAGGTTGAGCATGTGCTGTTGGTTCTTGCGCGAACAGTGACGAGGAAGGTGTGAGTGTAGTGATGTAATGACAGTAGAGAACTCTTGTTGATTAGCGGACTTTGAATGATTGACATCTTGTATATAAAGATACTTGGAACTTAGAATCTAAGGGATGGCGGACTGGGAATGTGCTATCAACATATCATGTCGTGTTCTGTTTGAACTATGAGATGAGTGAACAGTGAAGACCTGTAAACTGTCTTGCATACTGTCATTGTGGATAGCAGGCCCTCTTGCATTTTCTGTTTCTGTTTCTGTCTCTGTTTCTGTTATAATACCCTTGTGCTAGCACATTTCTCCTTGTTCTGCCGTCTCTATCACATGATGGTAGAGGCGGATGCTTTTGCTGCCGACGATCGAGACCTGGGACGGAATCCCAGGGAGCTGCTTGGACGCTTGACGGATTCTGATAGGATGGGGGAGGGAGACCGTCGCCAAGTGGAGGAGGAGGAGGAGAGGTCTACCATGCTGGGGGGCCGGCTAGGCAAGCTGCTGGAGGATCGAGCAGGGAACGCCATGCGGAGTAGAGCTCGCATACTCTTCCTCCCGGGGGCAGAGGATGTTTCCATCAAGCTCCTCCTGCTCTTGTCTGTGGCTGGCGGGGGTCTCGACGACACCCAGGACAAGCTCGATGCTGCTCTCAACTGCCCCTCCAAGGTACTGCTCCTGGAGGGACGATCACGAAGAGAGTCGAGGAGGAGGGAGGAAGACGGAGCGGCTCCCTCGAGAGAGGAGGAGGTGGCAGATGTGACTGGTGACAGCGTCCTGGCCATGGCCGATCTCGGTCTCCCTGGGAGCTTCTTGGCAAAGGTAACGAAAGACTTCACCTGCGGAGCAAGGATCCCGTCAGTACATCACAGCAGCAGCAGTGCTGCCCTCCCCCCTCTCCTCTCCTCTCCTCTCCTCTCCTCTGCTCTCCTCCCCTCCCCTCCCGTCTCCTCTCGTCTCCTCTCCGCTCCGGAGCGCTCCGCTCCCCTCGCATCTCCGCTCTTCTCTTCTCTAGACACCCTGCCCGACCTTGCAAGTGTCTTCCTCCATGATGCTCCTCGATGTCACTTCCACCGAGCTCGCAAGGCAGAGAGCGTCTGCTCTGATCAGTGAGCTGACGATGCCGTGCGGATCCCTCCTACTGGGAATCTGCTGGGAAATTAGCTGGTATCCTCACGCACTGAACAAGATCACCTGCTCGAAGAAGACATTGACCTGCTCCCTGTCTGCCCTACTCCTCCCATCGCCAGCGTTGCTGCTGCTCCTTCCTGGCTGCCCCGTCGCCTGTCCGTCATGGCAGCCGCAGTCGCAGGTCGAGCATTGCTGACGCTGAACTCCGACGTTTCCGGCTCGAAAGCTCAAGGCAAGCTCGCGCAACTTGGTAGGAGAGAAGTCGAGGGTGCGAGGAAGGGAGGAGGAGGAGGAGGAGGAGGAAGAGTCCTGTCGATAGCGATGAGATGAAGTGGTGAAAGAGGTGGAGGCGCGGGCCTGAGGACGCGGTTGAGGAAGGGAAAGCAGGAATGGAAAAAGACGAGAAGGGGGATGAGAACGGAAAGGAGAGAGAGGAAAAGGATAGTGTAGGGGAGGTATTGGAAGGAGAACGCATCACGATAGGGTTGGAAGACGCGCAAGAAATCAATAAGCACAT
>NW_005434594.1:172215-190828 GCF_000315625.1 Guillardia theta CCMP2712 | reverse complement strand
CCACGAACTCCTTCCGACTATGCCAGAGGGGTCGAACCAGACGTTGCATCCGGTTTCCTTGGCCACAACCTGCCAGGTCACAGTGAACTTGAGCGAGAGTAGCAATGAGAAGAGGAAGCGGAGGAAGAGGAGGAGGAGGAGGAGGAGGAGGAGGAGGAGGAGAAGCAGGATGAGCTGGAGGAGGAAGATGAGTTGGAGGAGGAGGATGAGTTGGAGGAGGAGGAGGAGGAGGTGGTGGTGTGGTGGTGGTGGTGGTGGTGGTGGTGGTGGAGGAGGAGGACTTGGTGGTGGAAGAGAGTCAAGAGTGGAGAAGAAACGAGGTTTGAAAATGAAGAAACAGAGAAGAGCTGGAGCGGGATGAAGGAACAAGAATGATAAAGTTTGAAAGCACGAAGAGGAGGGAAAGGAGGAGGGAGGGGAACGAGGAGGAAGAGGAAGATATGAACACAGAGGAGCAGGAGAAGAAACAGAAGGAAGAAGGTCAGAAGGAGAAAAAGTCATCTTACAGCCTCGGGAGGATTCGGGAGTGAAAGCTCGAAAACGTCTTGTTCTGTCAGCATCTGCCTGAAGAATTCTATTCCAATTCCATTGACCTCCTGCGAATTGTATGCGTGAGTGGAAAGAATGACAAACAAGAAGTGAGATGGAAGAAGTTGTGGTGGTGATCGAGAAGGTAGAGGATAAAGACAAAGGGGAGGAAAAGAAAGAGTGGATGGAAGGATGAAAGGAAGAGGAGTGCAAAGAGGAGAAGGCAAATGTCAATTACGTTGACAGATAGGAAAGATAGTGGAGCAAAATAGCGAGTACAAGGATTAATCCATCAATCACGAGAAAGATCAAACAGAGTCATATCATTGACCATCGTTGAAGATTGAACATTCCGATCATCTCAGATCTTCACACTACAGCTACAACTTCTGTCTCACATGAGAAGGACGCAGTGGCTGCAAGCTTTGGAACTCAACAACAGTATGAACATGATGCTTGCTGCAAGGTCGAACACAACTGTCGTCTCTCCCGCATTTCCCCATGCACTTGTTCCTATCACAGCAGTGAACGTGCGACTCTCCTCCTCGCTCCCCAGCCTCGTTGACGCGAACCAGCCGGGTACAAGCTCCCATACACCCGAATCCTGCAAACATTCACCATCGTCATCGCCATCGTCATCGCCATTACCCTCTCATATCATCTGTTTTCTCCTCGTTCCTCCAAGCCCTCCCTCTCCCTCTCCCTCCCTCTCTCCTCTTCTTCGACTCCCTCTCTCTTCTCCTTCCTCCTCTCTTTTCTTCTCTTTCCCTCCCTCTCACTCTTCTCTTATTCCTCTTCATTCCTCTCCTCTTCCCTTTCCCTCCTATTCCTTCCTATTCCTGTCTCCCTTTCTCTTCTTTCCTCTCTCCTGTATGACTCACGATCACAAATTGCTCCGCATGGAACGAGACGAGTTTTGCTCACTCTCCCTGCGACCCCTTCGTCCACGAGATGTTCTAAAACGAATCTTGAAGTAGTCTGTGACAACAAGTCATTCTTCTTAGAACCATCAAATCCATCTCGTTGCTTCTTTTCTGTTTCCTTGTCCCTGTCTCTGTCTCACTCCATCTCACTCGCTCACTCTCTTTTTCTTCACTGCATTTTGCCGACCTCCTTTCTTCTTCTTGTCTTGCACCTGTCCTTTCCTGAATCTCAAGATTCCTCCCCATCGTCTCTTCTTCGTTTCATCTAACTCTTCCTCCTTCTCTTCCTCCTCTTCCTCTTCCTCTTCCTCTTCCTCTTCCTCTTCCTCCTTCTCTTCCTCTTCATCCTCTCCCCCTCCTCTTCCTCCTCCTCTCTGTGCCTCATCCCCATTCTCGCATCCCATCTCTCACCGGGTGATACTCGGACAAGCAGGAGCACGAGCTCTTGTGCGCTTGCTCACACGGAGGGATTCGGATCCTGCAGGTGCCTCTGACGCCTTCAGCCAGCAGCGCTCCATTTGCGTCGATACACCTCCCCTCTTGCTGCTGGCATGTTCCTCCTTGCTCGGAGCAGCTGTGTGCAAGCTGGCACATGTGATCGAGCTTGCTGATGCTGTGGAGGTGGTGGAAGTGGTCGGAGGACGAGCAGGGCTGGTTGCATCCTTGCATGTGGCAGGAGAGCTGAGAAAGTGTGAGATATGGAGAGAGGGATGTGGGGAGAGGAAGGAGGAGAGGGAGGAGAGGGAGGAGGAGAGGGAGGGGGAAAGTTGGAGATTCAAAAGTAAGTGGAAGAGAATGAGGAAGAGGGGGGGCAAGAGCAAAGAGGAGAAAGATATGGAAACGAATGAGAAGGAAGACGGGGGAAAGGAGGACGAGTTGGAGAAGCTGAAGGAGTAGGAGTAGATGGAGGAGCAGAAGCGGAGGAGGAGGAGGAGGAGGAGGAGAAGCAGGAGCAGGAGCAGGAGCAGGAGAAGGAGAAGGAGAAGGAGAAGGAGAAGGAGAAGGAGGAGGAGGAGGAGGAGGAGAAGGAGAAGGAGGAGGAGGAGAAGGAGGAAGAGCAGCAGCAGCAGGAGGGGAAGGAGGAGGATAATATATCGAACTTCTGACCTGGCATCCATGATTCTTACACCAGTGGATGCTTTCTGAAGGCATCTGTCGCAACTTGCTTCCTTTAGGAATGATGTATGTATCACAATCGTTGTCATCAGTCGAGCTTTCGATCTTGTCTCGACCCTCCAGCTCTGTCTTCTTTTCCCCGAGCTTGTTATCTACTCCCTGTCCCATTTGCTTGCTGTCACTGAAGACAAAACAAGAACCATGGTTGCAGAAGTCCAGCACACATCTCAAGGAGCAGTTCTCCGCGGAGCAAGTTTGGGGACAAGCATGAAACTCCCCGCAGTTGTGCTCTCTACTACCTTCAGCTGCATGATGGTGATCGGTCTCCTTACAAGATCTTTTGCATCCCTTGATGGAGCACATGGCAAGACAAGCTTTCATGTCTTGTTTGTCGTCATGTTGGCAAGAGTGCGTATGGTGTATCCCTATTCTCACGCACTTGTCTTTGCAATGAGCCGCATCGCACATCTGTTTGCAAGGATGATTTCCTCCGCAATGACATTTCTGGTGTTTTGTGCGATGGTGGTCGTCAACAAACGCACAGCTTGCTTCACAGCCAGCGATCGAGCACTTTCCTGTGCACGTTTGCGATCCGCAGGAATGGATTGTATGGAAGGATTCTCTCCCTATCTTGCAGAGAAGCCCGCAGTTTGGTGCTGAACAGAGTTCGCTGCATGTATGATCCTGATCGCATTGATGTTGCACTGAATGGTCGATTTCTCCAGTCATGGTGAAGCCTGGAGAGAGAGATAGAAAGGAGGGAGAGGAAGAGACGGAAAGAGGGAGGGAGGGAGGGAGAAAGCGTTGTTGTTAGCAACATAAAACGTGATCGATCTTGTCTCACCGTGGAAGTGATCGGTTGATGAGCATGGATTCGGACAGTTTGCGATATGACATGAGAACACACAGGGTTGATCAGTTTGCCTGTCGTCAATAGTAAAAGCACGTTTGTGAGGCCATGAAAGAAATGTACGAGACATGAAACAGTACACATCATCGTGCATACATACAATGTCATTATCATCATCATCATCATCATCATCATCATCATCATCATCATCATCATTATCATCATCATTATCATCATCATCATCATCATCATCATCATCATCATCGTCGTCGTCTTTTCCATTATCATCTCATACCTGCACTCGTGCCTAGCATGAGGTACAGCAGCACCGATAGCGCAAGAAAGGTTGCAAGCACAACAGAACCCTGATCGCAACCTTCCGCATGTATGATCTTCATGGCCGCAATGGTGAACAGCAAGAGGGTTCATGGGATGCCAGTGATCTCCTTTGCACTTCCTCCCGCAGTTTGCAATAGAGCAGAGCATGGGGCACGTCTCATCTCCGCAATAATGTTGAATGAGAGGGTTGTGGCTTTCGAGCAGATTGCACTTCTTGTTGCAGCCTAGAACAACACATTTCTCCTGCAGCAATGAAGGGTCATTATCGTCCTTCTGTTTCACATCATCATCATCGTCGTCGTCATCATCACAATCAACATCATCGTCATCATCGTCATCGTCATCGTCATCGTCTTCATCGCAATTGTAGTCGTGGTTCGTGGTCATCTCCTCCCTCTCCCCTCATATATGTTACGGAATGTCATTACAGAGCAGCATGATTCGAAATCATGTCAAATCTTTCCGAAGACAAGCACAATCAGTCCAACACAAAAAAATGACAATGTTTGCTGTTTGCGCTTAGTCTTCACCTTACACAACGACCTCTGTGTTCTCTTCCTGTTTCTCCTCCTGATCGATGAGCAGAACAATCCATCATGGTACGTGCAAACTGTCTCAGCGGAAACTATGTCGATCATGCCCTGCAGAAAACTCAATGACGAGTGTTTGCAATCATTGAATCAGTGACGTTTTGACGTTTTACAGGAGTGATATCAAATCCACAATCAACACGGAGTCATTGAAATACTCCTATCGTGGTACACTGATCAAAGTTCACGACCATGGTACAAGTCACCAAGAGTACAGCTACAATACAATGAAGCAATTAAACGATCATGATGTTAGTGGTATCAATGTCATATGACCTGTCCTGGAAAGTACTCCCCTGGCCATGCTTGACCTGGTGCGATCTGAAACACAATCTTCTCTGTTCCCACCTGTCATCACGTCATACCCCTAAAGTCACAACTCTAATATCATAGCTTCGACAACATACAACACCTCTGAACACACACAGAATGAAATGTTGAATTCATAGGACGATTGTCTTACTTTATCGAAGCTGTCCATGTACGTTACAATCTTCTTGACCTGATTGTCATCATCAGAATAATCTGATGGCACTGGAATATTGTCTGATAGAAGTCTCTCTTGACTCTCAGTCAAGTCACCAACGACATTTGCCTCTTCTCTTCTACTCTTCTTACCACCTCTCTCCTTCGTTGTCCTCCCCTCCCTTCCTCTTTCCTTCCTCCTCCTCCCCTCTCCTCCTCTGCTCTTCCTCCACTCCTCTTCCTCCACTCCTCTACCTCCTCGCCTCTACCTTCTCCTCTCTACCTCCTCTCCTCTACCTCCTCTTCTCTTCCTCTACCTCCTCTCTTCTTCCTCCTCTCCTCTTCCTCCTCCTCTCTTTCTCCTCTCCTCTCCTTCTCCCCCCTCTCTCACCTCTTGATACACAAACTCCCCCAGCAGCTCTCCCTGTCCCCCATCAGCTTTCCCGAACAACTTTAGCTTGCTAGGAGCTGCTGCAAACTCTTCAATGCTGGTCGTGTGAAGGACAAGCTTCGTCGGGGTTGACTGCTGAAAGAAAACCTGAACGCAAGCATCAGACGCGCTGAAGTTGAGCGGGCAGTTTGATTTTCATCGCAATGATGTAGTGTTTCTCTCGTGTAAATTTTTGTTTGTTTGTTCATTTGTTTCTTGCACTTCTTCTCGTCGTTCCTTCTTTCTTCTCATTTCCTCATGTTTTCTCCTCCCTCTCCCTCCCCTGCTCCTCCCTATCCTTCTCTCCTCCGACCTCTCTCCTGCCTCCTACCTTCACTTCCCTTGTTGCCACCATCAACTTTCTGACCACTTTCCTTGCATCCCTCCTAACTCCTTCCCACACATTTCCTACCCTCGCGTTCCTCTCTTTCCATCTTACTCCCTTATTCCCCATATCCTGCTGCTGCTGCTGCTGCTGCTGCTGCTGCTGCTGCTGCTGCTGCTGCTGCTGCTGCTGCTGCTGCTGCTGCTGCTGCTGCTGCTGCTGCTGCTGCTGCTGCTGCTGCTGCTGCTGCTGCTGCTGCTGCTGCTGCTGCTGCTGCTGCTGCTGCTGCTGCTGCTGCTGCTGCTGCTGCTGCTGCTGCTGCTGCTGCTGCTGCTGCTGCTGCTGCTGCTGCTGCTGCTGCTGCTTCTCCTCCTCCTCCTCCTCCTCCTCCTCCTCCTGCATCGTCGCCACCTGGAACGATCGGTGGCGGAGCGACTCGATGAGCTTGAGGTCAACAGTGTCAAGCTGATCAGGCGGAGGCTCCACGAAGACAGCTCGGCACCGCGTGCAGCGTTTGACAGCATCGAAACTTGACAAAACGTCCATGGTGGAGCTTGTCTGCTCGCAGACTGAGCAGGTTACAATGGAGAACCCTTGCCTGTGATGAGGACAGTCAGGGAGGGAGGAAGGAAGACGAGGAGGGAAGGAGGAGGAACATGGTAGAGTAGATGGAATGTAAGGAGTAGCCAGTCGGAGGAGGGGGAGCGGGGAATGATGTTGAGAGGAAGAACGTATGAAAGAAGGGAAGGAGGGAAGGAGGGAGGGAGGGAGGGAGGGAGGGAAGGGAGGAGGAGGGAGGAGGGGGTGAAGGAGGGAGGGAGGGAGGGAGGGAGGGAGGGAGGGAGGGAGGGAGGGAGGGAGGGAGGGAGGGAGGGAGGGAGGGAGGATAGAGGGGGTGAAGGATGTAGGGAGGGAGGTTGGTATGGAGGGAGGACAGAGGGGGTGCAGGAGGGAGGCAGGAGCTATTCTAGACCAATTCTTCTCTTACCTGAACTGTGCAAGGATCTCAAGGAACGAGAACTTTCCAGGAAACTGCTCCTTCCTCTCCAGACACCCTCTGCAAGTCCCAGGATTGACGATCTTGACGCCTGTTGCTGTTGCTGTTGCTGCTGCTGCTGCTGCTGCTGTTGCTGCTGCTGCTGCTGTTGCTGTTGCTGTTGCCGCCGCCGCTGACGCCGCCGCAAATTCCTCCCCCATCTGCAGTTTCTCCGTCACGAACGTCGCCTCCTTTCCTTCCCCTCCTCTCTCCTCCCTCCCGCCTTACTCACATCGAGTCTTCTCTTTGCTCCCTTGCTCTCCCTGCCCTGCTCTGTCCGCTCCGTGGCCCCGGCGCTCCTGTTCCCCTTCCTCTCCTCTTCCTTCCTCTCCTCCTCCTCCTCTTGTCTCCTCGTGACATGCTGCCTTGCGAAGCAGCAGCCCCACGAGCCCCCAGCTCGCACCGAGCTGATGCTCTGGAAAGTCAGGAGGGACGACCGCTCCAAGATCTCAGACGCCCTACGTACCCCGTCATTTCCTAGTAGCTCACTCGAGAGATCGTCTCACTTTGGCTTTGGCCCCCGCCTCGTGCTGTAGCCGGGCTGGCCGCAGCAGCCCCACATCACTCCCCCCCAGGTAGACTCCAGCAGAGGCCCAGGGTGGAAGTTGCAGGCGGGCGGAACGCTCCGGGTGATGGGGTGGCGGCGCATGACGGGCAGGTGGGAAGTTTGCGGGCTGTTGAGGGAGGAGATCTTGGCGCTCCAGGCATCTGCTGGGGGGATGGTTGAGGAGGAGCGAGCTGAAGTGATGGTGGAGATGTCATCCTCGTAGCTGAAAAGTGAGAAAGTCAGGAGGGAAGACAGGGCTGAGTGGAAAGAGGAGGAGGAGGAGGAAGAGGAGGAGGAGGAGGAAAAGGAGGAGAGCCAGATGATAGGGTGGGAAGGATAGGAGATGCAACAGTTGGATAGTACAAAGGAGAGAGAGGAGGAAGAGCAGATTTGAGCTGGAAACACATCGCAGAACCAAGGTGGAGGAGAAGGTAGGAATGTCAAACCTGAAATCCCGATGAATGAAGTGATTGTCAACTCCTGTTCCCGCTCCTGCTACTCCTCCACCCCCTTCTCCCGCTCCTCCTAACGCCGTCCCCACCTTAGACCATGATCCTGCTCCGGCTTCTGAAGGGGCTGCCTTGGAGGGGGTCAGAGGAAGACTCTTGGTCTTGGAGGGGAGGAAAGGTTCGGCGACTGCTCGGCTTGCAAAGGGCTCATACTCTGAGGGGATAAGTGAACGGACGCGATCGAAAAGAATCAAAATGTTGTCTAGAATGATCCTCTACCCTCGTTTCTGTATCAATATCCTCGTCCTTGTCCTTGTCCTCGTCCTTGTCCTTATTCTTGTCCTTCACATTTATTCCCTATCCGGTTTTCTTGATATCATTGTCCTTTCCATTCTCCTCCCTCCCTCCAGCATCCTGCCTACCCCCTCCAACTTCCTCCCTCCTCCTTCATTCTCTTCCCTCCTCGTCCCTCTTCATTTCCTCCTCCTTCATCTAAAACCCTCTTCCTCTTCCTACTTCTCCCTCCTCTTTCTCTCCCCTCTTCTTCCTCCAACTTCTCTCCCTCTCCCCTTCTCCTCTTGGTGTTCTCCCTCCCCAGAATGTCGCTTACCTAGGCCGCATCGATCGCAGATCTGGTTGGAGGTGTGAGAGGAGGTACAGCAGCCGAGAGAGTTCTTCTCCTTCCGATCGCAGCAGGACCAGAAGCCTTTACGCACGTCTGCTGTGATGGCATGTAGCAGCTCAATCTTGGGGCCTGCAAGATCTGACATCCTGTTCATCTTCAACCTGAGAGGGGAACGATGAGGAGTAGAAGGAAGAGGGTAAGGAGGAGGACAAGTAGGAGATGCGATCGTAGAAAGGATGGGGAGGTGAAGTGAGGGGAGGTAATGGGGAATAGAGAAGGATGAATGAAGAAGAAGAATACACAAAAATCAGTAAAGAGAAGAGATAAGAGTCAAACTTGAAGAAAAAACATCCAAAACACGCGGCAAAGGATAGAATATGGCACACACGACTGAAAACTTTCTCCGAGATGTTCTCCATCGTTTCACCTCTTCAGCATCTCAAAGTCCTGAAAGCACTCCCTGGACGTGTTCAGGCCGTCGGCACTGAGAACGACTGACGGCCTCTTGATCTTGAGATGCTTGATCAGGGCCCGACCTCCTAGCAGCGAGTTCCACTCGTTCATGCCCAGAACGTCACTGGCCGTTGGAAACTGAGACTCAGCTTCTTCTCGCCCTCCTCCTCTCCCTCCTCCTCCGGCTCTCGATCTCTCTATCCCACGTTTCCTGTCCTCCTCGTCGTGCTCATCCCCGACGTTTTCCAGAGAGAGCTGCTGCTGGTGAACTTTCAAGGCTGGACCAGAGTCGTTGCTTCCTCCCTCCTCCTTTCCAGATCTTAGATCATCCCAAGTCTCCGACGACGCCACCGACGACTTGTCGGAGGGAAGGTGCCCTCGGGAATCGCCCACACGGCTCCTATCTCTGTATCCCTTCTTCTCCCTCCTTTCCTTCTGATCCTTGCTCGACAAAACAAACCCTTGCGAGATCCTTTGAAGCGCTGCCGCTATATCGTCGGGCTCCACTGGCTTCGACAGCGTGAGGAAGGGAATGCAAGGCGGCTCTCCGAACCACTGGATCCCTCCCTCTGTATCCTCGTCCTTAATCTCCCTGCTCAGCACGACGACGCCAAGGTTGTTGTCGTGAGCACCACGGTTGTTCACGGTCCAGGACAGCACGTTGTGAGCAAGCGAAGGGTTGACGCTGGTATCAAGGACCAGGAAGCGCGGCTGGTGATGCTTCAGGAGACTTATCACTGCTACCTCGTCCCATGCTACCACCATGTCGAGGAGAGTGACGTGAGTCTGGGACAAGATGCCGATCGCGTCTTTGATCGCCCTTTGAGAGAACATCTCTGCTGCCATGGTCACTATGACAGAATGTCTTGCCACTTGACCCTCCAACTCCCTCGCATCCTTTGTCGACCACTCATACGACACTGTGCCGGCTGAGCTCAGTCTCTTTGAAGACGCAAAGATGTCAGTATGGCGGTAGAGAGACGTGAAAGGAAAGAGAAATCTTGTATGTTAACAATGAAAACGAAAGGGAAACCTTGTATGTCAACAATGTGTTTTGACAAACGCTATTAAGAATCACGATTGACACCAACAAGCATCGGCTTTGAAAATGGCAACCACAGGTAGGGAAGAAAACGAATGCAGTAAATGTAGGTTCTAAGGACCACTACACCAACACCATGAAAGTAGTGTAAGACAACTCTTACCTGTACAAGGTTCAGGGACGTCCCGGTCTTGACCTTGTCGTCAAGTCCTTGAGCTCCCAAACATTCAGAGATATCTGAGAAAGTCAGAACAGAGCAGGAAGAGCTTCCAGAGGACAACACAGTCCACTTCCTGATGTTCTGAGTACCAAAGGCAATCTCTCCGAACCAATCCCCCGGGCAGAAGCACCATCGAGGCCGGCTCTCCCCCTTCTCAGAGCATTCCATCAGGATTGTGTGTCCCCTCTTGAGGAAGAAGACGGAGTCTGAGAAGCTTCCTCGCTCGACGATGGTTTGCCCATCGTTGAAGGAGATCGAGCTAAGTTTGCTTGCCAGCAGCTGCCGCGTCTTTCTGTCAAAGCTGGAAAATATCCTTACTGAGTTGATTAGCTCCATTCTTTTGCGATTCAGTCACGGTTCAATGGCGAGAAGCTTCAGGTCTGCTGCGAATGTGGGAGGAGGAGGAGGAGGAGGAGGAGGAGGAGGAGGAGGAGGAGGAGGAGGAGGAGGAGGAGGAGGAGGAGGAGGAGGAGGAGGAGGAGAAATCTCTGTCCTTCGCTCCTGGCGAGTGCCTTGCTATCACTCCTTCACCATCGCCGCTGCTCTTTTCGCCTTCCCGCTCCACCAACGTCAAGCGAAACCGTTTCCGAACTTTGACAAGCGTATAACCGTTGGTTGGCATGCCACATAAAAAATGTCCTAGACTAGCTGTTTGTGGGATGGCAACAACTTAGTTGTTGCTACATATATCATTCAAATTCATGAGCATGTCATGTAGTTCTTGCAACGAATCATTCAAATTCATGAGAGCATGTCATGTAGTTCTTGTAACGTATCATTCAAATTCATGAAGGCATGCCATGTCAAGACGACTATCATCATCACCAACCCACCAACAAACATCAGGAAATCCATGAGACCTTTCAAGATACCGCCAATGGGTGTACGTGTGATTTTTATTTCGCAAGCTTCAGATGCTTGTATTAAGGATACTGCAGATTACGAAGTAAGAAAATGGCCACTCATAATTCGGCACGTTTTCGTCTCCGTATTCGTCTTTATATTGATCTGCTGCGTGTTTGAGAGGATGTATCCATACTGCTTGTTGTTGTACATACAAGTGTTTGTTGTTTGTATCAAAATGTTTGTTGAAGCTTTCATCGGCCACGTTGCAGCTCCCAAAAGTATGACAGTTGAGTGTAGATTGTCTGTGTCGTTGGGTGTAATTGAGCTCTTAGTGATTCTCTTACGCCCTGAATGCTTCTGCAAGATTCAAGGAGCTTTCAAGTTTCTGCACGCACTTGTACAACCCATCAAGATGCCCCGGTAGTTCCCTGCTTCCTATCCCTCCTCTTCCTCAAGAAGTACTTCTGCGCGTGCGACCGCACCTGCGCTGCCGTCCTCGTCCCAACGATGAAAGCTATCACCTCCGCAACCCCCTGCCCAAGCCCTACCCCGCCCTCGTCCTCCTTGGGCTTGTAGAACCTGTCCATCGCCGCCAGGAAGCGCTCCTCCTCCTCCGGGGTCCAGGGCCTCTTAGGAGATGACGGGGTTCGCCGTGGCTTCTTGGGCTTTGCTTGAACGTCGATTGAGATTGCGTGACACATGGCAGGATGGCAAGACTGGCTTGAGGACCCTGCTCCTCCTCCTTCCTCTGTTCCGCTGTAATCCACTCTGCTGTGCCCTTGGCTTGAAGTTACCATGGGATGCTGGATATCTAGCAGGCAGGAGTCGGTTGAGTGTGGGTCGGCAAAGTCGACGGATGCTTGGATACGCGATGACGGCGTGCGATACAGCCCTTGTGATATCACCTCGCCGCAGTCAGAAGACGAAGCATGTGAAAAGAAGGGATCAGGGCAAGAGTTGGATCCGACAGGGTCTTGGTGCACGCCAGGTAGAGAGGGGATAAGCATGCGCTGGTACTCCAAGTCTACGGCGTCGTCGAGGGGTTCTAACCACGAGCTCTGCATGGGGGAAGAGGTTGGACAGGCTGCGAGCGGTGTTGCGTCTTGAAGGAAGGAGTTGGGAATCTGGTACAGTAGTAAAAACTGTAGAGAACTGAAAGCTGACACCGTGCTGACGTTCAGGAGCAAAGCAAAGCCTTTCCTTTTGAGGGAATCTTTTTTTTACTACCGGGGCAACAACAAGATACAGTACAATCATTTCCGGCAGTGATGACATCTCTGGAGATATTCTTTTTTCCCCATGAGATTTTACTACACCCCTGTGTACGCGGGTACGAGGGTACTGGTCAGAACTTTTAGTCAACAGAGCCTCCTTGATATTGAGTAAAAAGGGGGAAAATTCATATTTGTTCTTGGTCTGAACTCTGTTTACTCAAGCCTGAACAGTAATAATGCAGAGGATATCAAACTGAGCTGCCGCAACAGTGCGATCTGATCAACAAGAACACATCTTTCACGACACATAGCAATCAGTCCAGATATTCACAAGGAACCATACACACACGTGCCAGACCCAAAGATTAGACCACACTAACCAAGCACAGGCATCATCAATAACTTTGATCTGTGTTTGGTTACAAAGTATACCAGACAGCAGTATACTGAACAGACCACTTGATTTTGGGAGGGTTGCAGTTTGCAAATCCATCCGATGACATCTCTTCGCCATGATACATCAACGCACCGCACCTAGGACTAAGCCTTTGACTTTCACTTGTCAGATAGCTTCTACACCAGCTGCAGCAAGGGTATATACCGAGCAAGATTATGAATTCAATTGGAGTGATTTTGATAACTCCTATGGGTTGAAACAGGACATTCTGTGACTTGTTCATTTTAATGATTGACGCCCATCGATAATGACTATTCTCTTCATTTGTCACTTCTCCACGACACAGCTTACAACACCACCCACACAGTATATGATCACCCACTTTACATGAAGACAAGGGCAAATCGCAAGAGCGAAGCAATCAGAAGCCTTATTCTTTAGACTGGGTCTGCCTTTGTTGCTTCAAGAAATATTTTTGTGCATGCGACCTGACCTGTGCAGGGGTTCTTGTCCCGACGACAAATGAGATCATGTCAGCCACGCCGTGGCCCAACCCCACTGTGAAGCCATGATGCTGGTCAAGATTCGATGGAGCTCCAAACCTCTCGAGCGCAGATAGAAACCGTTCATGTTCTTCCTGGCTCCATGGACGCCTTTGACAGGCTGGCTTCTCCTCTGCATTGCCGTCCACGCTGACATCTTCTTGCTGCGAAGGATTATTGGTGTTTGCAACTGCATCCAATCGCAAGCGTTTCCGTTTCCGGCACTCTTCAGATGAGTTTTCTGCCGTTGTGCTCGCAGTAGAATTAGAACTGGTTCTTCCTGCAATTTCTTTTGGCCTGCAAACGTCGCAAGAACATGGTTCAGAGCCCCCTTCATAGAAGTTCTCTGGTGAGTCCCAGTCGATGGTCGACGCTATACCATGGGCTTTTGGTGTGTTTGAGCCATCTTGGGGCTTGTCGTCACCATGTTCGAAGATGGACTCGATTGAATCGATGAGGGGATCGTTTTCAGACGCCATCTCTGATACTCGTTTCACCTACGGCGACACCTTGTGGTATAAGGGCCCCCCCTGGTTCCGGAGCACGAATTATTCAGCGACGGCCAGATGAAGGTGTTGTAAAGTTGGTAGTAAATGGAAGCACGAGGAGATTTAAAAATAATAATCAGCGTGCGACTCTCGTTCCTGGAAAGGTTAACCCTCTGTTCGAAGAGGCGTACAAAAATAGAATTTTTGGAACACGTTGGCGTCAGCTTATATGAAAGGAACAACGCTTCGTGTTTTCAACACAAATAATAGGAGACAGGAACCTGCGAATTGATGCTGCCCCGCAAGAAATGCTAGGACTGCAAGCCCGCCTCAAGAATGAAGAGTTGGTTCCTTTTCGGGGAAAAGGGATTTACTCCTGTCAGCAAACATATAGGATGATAGGGGTAGGGGTACTGAAAAGTCTTGAAGAAGATACACAAATGGGTGGGTCATTTACATATGAAGGACCGGGTCCATCCGATTTGTCGGGACTTGTTGGACCTATCCTTGAGTTCGGACCTTATTACTACTCCACTCCCTACAGCGCCCCCCTCACGTCTTTCTCCACTCGCCTGCTCCACGCTCCCGCTATCCTGGAATATCATATCCCTGCCGCCACTGAGTTATCGCCCTGCTCATCCTTCAAGTTACACGGATCTTGGCAATGTCAATCGCACCCAATCTCTCCTACATGCACAAGCAGCAAGAAACGACCACGGAAAAGCTTTCCACGTACAACAGTTATAACCAGCATAATTTCGACCATCTTGAATGGACCAATGATGAGTTTGATATTTCCTCTCATGTCAATTGGCAAACAAACAATTTTGTTCCATATGACAACATACCCCTGCCTGATCTACTGGACCCGGCTCCTGAATCCAACCTCCTCCCCCTCGACTGCAGCTTCGATCATGACTTCCAGAACCTCTCCCGATGCTCCTGCGAAGCTTGCTCTTGCCTCCCAACAGTACCGCAGTACCTTCCCGACCTCTCCCATGATATCAAGCCGGCCTCTCTCACCAGCTACTCCTCAGCCTCCATGCCAGCTGGGTCAGCAGCCGCCATGATGCCCTCGTTGCACTCCGACCATACCAGCGCGATGGGCAGGCACGCGCCCGCCGCGCCATCCACGGCGCGAGAGCAACAGCGACCTCCTCTCGTCAAGGCATCATCAGATCACACCCAGCAAGAAAGCACAGCTCCCGCAAGCAGCTCTGGCAAGAGGCCGGCACCGCCACGAGCGCCCCCAGCCGCCAAGAGGCCCTGGACCCCGGAGGAGGAGGAGCGCTTCCTGGCGGCGATGGACAGGTTCTACAAGCCCAAGGAGGACGAGGGTGGGGTAGGGCTTGGGCAGGGGGTTGCGGAGGTGATAGCTTTCATCGTTGGGACGAGGACGGCGGCGCAGGTGCGGTCGCATGCGCAGAAGTACTTCTTGAGGAAGCGAAGAGCTTTGGCTAGCTCTGCATAGGAATATGGAAGACAGATTTGTTTTTGCATGCATGGGAATGGTCGTCTGATTTGTTAACGTCTTGGTGTCAATAACATTGAAATGATTTCTTTCCATCTGTTTAGTCTTCTCGTTCGTTTTAGTTTCACAGTCTTCGCACTCCTGACGGTGCCTTTTTGTGCTTTGAAGGATTTGCCTGGATACAGCCTGTTGGTTGTAAGAAGATTTTATTACATATTGTGTATGCCGAGTGGTATGTAGCGTCCATGGATTATTCCTTCACATGTGCTGGACAATTCGTCGCCAACGTACAATTCATCGTGATACAAGTAAGGTTCAACGGAAGACTGGGATCCGAGAAAGATACTGGTGAACACATAGCGCAGAAACAAGAAGGATGGCGGGAGAGGGAGGTGGGGGGGTGGAGGGGGAGGAGAAGAGCCGGGGGGGGGGGGGGGGGGCATCAACATTCAAGGATGCTGCTCTGAAGCTCTGCCAATTCTATATCATCCTGGACTGTTTTCCATCCTCTCGCCCATCTTCCAGATCCGAAGTCACTGTATTTGCCTTCTTCCTCTCCCCTTCTCGACTCTGACCTAACGTACCTCCCACCTCAGTCTTCGCGCACCTGCACAGGAGTATCTCACCTTTGCTCCTGCAGGAGCCCCAGGGATAAGGGTAGGTGTACAATTAAGGGCTATAGATCACAGACCCGTATGTACACAGTGAATATGGGGGTAGGGGGTATGACCCACCTGTCGAATATCATAAATGTCGCCGCTCATTGTAAAGCTGACAAACTTGTCAGCAACTGTCAGCAACCCCAAAACGTTGCATCACCCAATCAATTTTTACATCATTACTACCTTTCTTACTACAAGATCAGGTCCTTACAATAGCCTTCCCCTCTCCTCACATTCTTCCACGAAACCTTCCTTGCTCCTTGGTGACACACGAGCTCGCTCCTGTTCCTTTGCACAGCTTTCACATTCTTTCCGCCCTCTACATTCACTGGACATCGAGCAGAACACTGATTGCTTGACATTCGATCCATGATTGATATCAGACTATACTGCTGTGACCAAGAAAACTTTGAAGACCAGAACGAATTTGATCTCTGGAACCGTATGTTTCTCCGAACACCAAGCCTGCCTGCCAATCCCATACCTATACATCAAGAAAACCCTGCTCCTGAATCCAAACTCCTCCCCCTCGACTGCAGCTTCGATCACGACTTCCAGAACCTCGCCCGATGCGCCTGTGAAGCTTGCTCCTGCCCTCCAATAGTACCGCAGTACCTTCCCGACCTTTCCTCAGCCTCCATGCCAGCTGGGTCAGCCGCCGCCATGATGCCCTCGTTGCACTCCGACCATACCAGCGGCTCTGGCAAGAGGCCGGCACCGCCACGAGCGCCCCCAGCCGCCAAGAGGCCCTGGACCCCGGAGGAGGAGGAGCGCTTCCTGGCGGCGATGGACAGGTTCTACAAGCCCAAGGAGGACGAGGGTGGGGTAGGGCTTGGGCAGGGGGTTGCGGAGGTGATAGCTTTCATCGTTGGGACGAGGACGGCGGCGCAGGTGCGGTCGCATGCGCAGAAGTACTTCTTGAGGAAGCGAAGAGCGCTGGTTAACACATAGGGGAACGCGAGCTACTTCTTTCTTTGCCAAGTTGTTTGCGTAGTTAGAGTTGTTTCTGTCTTTAACGCATTCTTGCTGCATATAGCTTCTCTGAGGCATGGTAATTTGCTTCAAGTTTTTATGAACAATTCTTAAGCAATGAATAGTGAATTGCGTACCATCACAACTGAACAGGCTTTTGTGCTTTTATGGCAATCAACTTTGACTGCAACAATAAAAGAAAAAGTTTGAGATAAAGTTTCGTTCGCACGGAAGCCATTTACCTTCCAAACTAGACACTTGCTGTCACGATTGGTACCCAGCTTCAACTTAAAGAGGGCCTGGCACAGTGCAGAAGTGAATGATCGCCGCGGGAATGAGCCAAGTTGCCGCCGTTGGGATCGGACTGATGCTCGGAAGCCGCTGCCGCACTGGGCTGCCAGGCTGAGCCTCCGAGGCTCCGCCGCGGCGCCGCCAGTCATGATCGGAACGCCGCCACAACTACTTGAAAGGGTACTGCCTGTACCGTACTACACTTTGAGTAAAGAGGACTCGGTCATTGAGACATCGTACCACGGTTGCCACGGACAATCATGAATCATGTCACGCCGGTGGCAGGAGCAAACTTGCGGTGGCCGGCGGCAGTTGGCTAGCCTGGCAATCCTTTTTTTTTAATGATATAAAAGTCTTTGATCACTAGAAACTTCACTTTGAGTAAAGGGTACCAGAAACTTGTCGAACCTTTACTCAAACTTGTCACAGTGTCACCGGGGTGACCGGGCCCGCGTGCCAGGCTCACTGTGTGCCACCGCCACTCGGGCGCGGCCGCCCGGCCGGCCTCAGTGGACCGGCCGCCGTGACTCACGAGTCAGTGACCGTCGTGACGGACTGGGCGGGCGGGCGGGGCCTGCCCGTCCGATCCGATCACTGGCAACCGTCAGAGTCACTGGCACGCGGCGGCGCAGTGCAGTGCCATCATCTGACGGAGCACAAGCGCAGACATCCGGTGACTCGGACATCCCACACGCTACATGCGGAGCCTTGAAACACGTAAGGAGGCGCCTTGTTTTGATAGTACCGTGACAGGAGAGTTTTTGTCACTCGGGGCTATCGGTCTGGCCGGCAGTGACTGGCGGGCTGGCATACGATCCATCATGTGCATTCCGAAGTTCGCCCGGACTCGCCGACTGCGGCTGCCACGCCGGCATTCCATTGGGTTCTCGACTGGATTTGTTTGTACCAGGCTAGCCTGTTTGTACCGAGGTATAATTGAGTTTTACCGGGTTCAAGGATTTTTGTATCAGGATCCCCTTTTCCCCTCCGTACTAAGTTTGTACTGTCAATGTCAGCAATTCCCGTGGGCTGGCAGAGCTCCCTCGACTATCACCTCTACACCACCCGTATGTTTCAGAAGAGATGAAGTCAGGGTAGGTAGTCTGAATTCAGGAGTGGGCGAGAATCATAAAAGTCTTGGGCATTCTGGTAGTGGAATTGACGCTGAAAAGCAATCTCTTCGATTGCCGTTAGCCTGTAGTAGGATTCGAACGCGTGGTCAAACAGCACCCACCTGAGCTAGAGTCTTATACTCGAGGGGGGTGGCCGCGATGTGGGTTTGAATCGCCACGCCTTTGACCCCATTATTTCCACTCCAAACCTCCTTGTCGCGTAGGGTGGGTCACACTCTCGAGCGTTGCGAGTTTTACGGTTCGAATTTGACCAAGGTTCACCCTCTACCCCCCAGTCTCTGAATTTCAAATGGGAAAATGATGGGTAGGGGGTCCCCCCATTTGTCTCCACTCCAGCCCCCCCCTCCCTCGACGAACAAGAGATGGTGAGATTGTCCCATTGACGCGCGTAAGGACGATAATGAACAATGTGAGACTTCGAATCCAACCATGCATTGATATGCAGGAAACGAAGATACGGTTACTTGTCTATTTGTGATGACTTGGTCTCTTCTGTGAAATTCAAGAAGTAGCAAGAGATTTGAACTCAACATCTCTTCCTCAACATAAAGCCAATGCAACATCTCTATCATTACCACGCTGCCTCAAATTGCACTAAAACCACTTAGATCACTTAGCTTAGGGGTGTACGCACTGCGGGAGGAGCACCGAGGGTGGAC
>NW_005434594.1:169833-172115 GCF_000315625.1 Guillardia theta CCMP2712 | reverse complement strand
TAAAACGCGGCTATTATGGAGCTGACTTAACTACAAGGAGACCAGCTGAGGACCGTCACGCGAGGAGATGGGGGGCGGTCCAGGCTTGAGAGCGGCGGGCGGGACCGCCTCAGAAGAAGCAGGAGCTTCGAGAGCGTTCAACCGCTGCTGAACCTCCAGCAGCGCGGCAGACATGTTTTGGAGCGACCGATCCTCGGTCGATTCGGGACGAAGATCGTCGTCAATGCCGGCAGCAGATTGCCAGTCATGTTCCAAAGTATCCGTAGCATTCTCGTCCAGCATGCGAGCTGCGAGTCGAGTATTGTATCCGGACATCTACGCGACGTAAGCGTAGGAAGAAGCAGAAGAACAGTGGAGAAAGGGAGGGGAAGAGAGAAGACTCGATCTCTATCACCGATCACAACCTTGCTACCAATTTATGTCACACCTCGAAGATTCTCGAGTGGACCTTCAGCGCAGTTCAATAAGAACTCACGTTGGATTTCTCTACTAAGAGGGAAAGCGGTGAAACAGAAGGAGATCTAACTCTCTTTTATTTCTTTCACACACACACAAAACAAGACAAGACGATACACACAAAGACGTCTCAACAATCGTGACACACACACGAAAGGGGAAGAGGACCACCTAGCTCTGACGAGTTTCATCCTTTTATAGCTTCGAGGAATGAGCCAGGGGTGCCGTCTCTTGGCTACAGAAAGGAGGGGTGTCCTGTTCTTGGAAGTTGACAAGCATCCCTTCTGACCTTCGAGAGGATACCATGCTCTCTCGCAGGGAAGAGAACCCCGTCCTTGCATGGCAGCAAGCTGCTTCCAACGGGTCGTACTGCACAAGACGCACCCCTTCTGTTTACCTTGTAAGTCCCCCACGGGTACACGGTTGCTGCAACAAAGGCCTCCACAGGGGTCCTTTCAGCAGCTAAAAGATTCTTCACCATGATGCTGGGTCATCCAGGAGAAGTCAGCTTCGAACACGAGTACGAGACAGCTGTCCTGGTAGTAGCGGCTCACAGAACACAAAGCACGCAAAGGACAGGAGGAACTTCGGGAGGATGTCACAGTAGACCGTATAACACTCTGAGATACACTTTTCAAAAGAAGGAGATGCAAACAAATAGAATGATGTTGCATGCAAATCGAAACAGAGGTGCCAGGATCCTAAATGAATCATGTTGGCAACAAGGTTTGAATTTTCACCAAAGATAATTGAAACTCTACTGATCACAATAGGGATGACAATGAGGATGTGTAAACAATCACATCTGCTAAGCGTTGCTATTTGTTGCCAAGCAGAAACGCACTTGTGAACAACCTGGCATAGATCACCGTGATCTTCATGATAGCGGATTCAACAACCAGGAGTTAAAAGAACCCGTAAGCCCAGGGTGCTATTTGTCCATCGAACTTCAATCGAACTCTGAAGTTGAGATAGGAAGGAACTTTGAATCTTCAAGATCAGGGGTTTATGTAAACTGGAAGGTGGCACATCTTGAAAGTCAATGTTTTCATTGGAGGACATATTATCTCCATTTCTTCTAGTCTCGATGCCTCTCAACGCAGCTGATTGTGGGCTTATGCGTGTTGCAACCCCAGGAAACAATCATCGTTGGCGCGACATGCGTGCCCGACCCATTGCGTCTGATTATAAAATGTAACCAATCTGATTTCACACATCCAAAATATTTGCTAACACTTTGAAATTTGAAGGGAATGTTTGTTTGTTTGTCCGTACTGTTCGTTTGTTTGTTTGTCCGTACTGTTCGTTTGTTTGTTTGTCCGTACTGTTCGTTTGTTTGTTTGTCCGTACTGTTCGTTTGTTTGTTTGTCCGTACTGTTCGTTTGTTTGTTTGTCCGTACTGTTCGTTCGTTCGTTTGTCCGTACTGTTCGTTCGTTCGTTTGTCCGTACTGTTTGTTTGTTCGTTTGTCCGTACTGTTCGTTTGTTCGTTTGTCCGTACTGTTCGTTTGTTCGTTTGTCCGTTCTGATTGTTTGTTCGTTTGTCCGTACTGTTTGTTTGTTTGTTTGTCTGTACATGACAACATGGCGGTCATGGAGATCTACTGGTACACTCGTTGTGTAAGTAAGTGCGCTGGTCTGACTGTATGGTCTGAGCACTGCAGCTTGCGCATGCACATCAAGAGCATGGACGCTGAGTGGAAGCACAACTATGGGTAAACGGGTCAGTACAGAGATAAGATCAGAGATGTCATCGAAGAATGCAAGCTCGACGCTGAAGTAAAATTGTTGTTGTTGGTATTGTTGTTGTTGTTGTTGTTGTTGTAT
>NW_005434594.1:162397-169733 GCF_000315625.1 Guillardia theta CCMP2712 | reverse complement strand
GAGGATGAGGGATGAGGATGAGGATGAGGATGAGGATGAGGGTGATATGGTGGCGGGAAGCTTGGGGATGCTACCATTCGAACGGCATCTCAGTATGCCCTGACCTTATCAAGCTCCCTGAGCGCGAAAGCGGGAGGCAAGGGCTGGCTGGTGGTGGAGGAGAAACATGCGATCTGGGACTTCCTCAAACGCCGCTGCCTCGATATCGATGCCCGCACGAGGATGACTGCACAGGAGGCTCTGAGGCATCCCTTCCTCGCTAGTGGTATCAAGTAAACCGTCTCTACCCGAAGCTTTCTCCTTCCTCGCCTCTCCTCCAAGCCCTCCTCCCTTCCTCGCTAGTGGTCTTGAGTGAACCGTCTCTCCTCTGGCATCTCCCAGTCTCTCGCGATCAGCATATCAATAATTCCCAGGCTTCGCTTTTCCTTCCAACCCCTCCTATCCCCTCTCCTTCCCCCCTCCCCCCTCCCCTCATCTCTCCTCCCCCAGCCTCTCAAACTCCAATGACATGTTACAACCGCCATGCCACTGGCTGTTGAGAGCATTTCACAAGACTCAAACTGTTGTGGAATGCGTTGGGAGAAGCCTCAAAAAACGCAATCATGGCAAAGCACCAGCAAGTCTCTTGAAATATGTTTCATATACAACCGACGAAGCATTCTGGTACAGGAAGCTAGGCCGTCATCGCAATAAGGAGAATCGCATTTCCTTTATGTCTTCGAAGGTTGCCTCTCTCATCGATTCCTTTCATGTTTCCCTTCTGAAAGTGTGAAAACAGCTGATCAGGGCTTTGGAACATCAGAATTGAGGTGTTTCAGTGCAAGTATGACAAGGAAAGTCACACAATTATTGGATAGCGTGAGCATGCAAATTTGAATGCGTACCTTACAAGTCAATGCACAGTTACAACTATGCTCACAATGCTTCAAAGCATATTTGCATTTACACGCAACTCAACGAACTGAGATTCAAATATTTCCTTTCCACAAAATTCTTATTGCAACATGATATGCATCATCCTCAAAACACTCTGCTTAAAGGAAATGCAGTCGTTTTCCCACATGATACATTCAAATCTGGTCAAATTTGGCATCAAAAGATGTTCTTGTCATCACAATGATGTATTTATCTCACAACATGGTGCCCACAGGGCGCGATCTGCTTGAACGTGAGTCTCCCAAACTGACACCGTGTACAACATTGGTACATTCTGTACAACGTTTAAATTCTAGAAATGGCACGGTGCTGGCAGGATCCCACAATTTGAAATGGCGTGGTTTGACAGAAGTAAAACATTTCAAGGAAAATTTTCACTTTGAAATCCAAAACCTATTCATTAAGAAAAATCCAGGTAGAAAAAGACCCCGCCGAGACGGAATAAAATCCAGTTGAGAACCCAATGGAATGCCGGGTTCCGCCGCGCCCCCGGCCTCTGCCTGAGGGTCCCGGGCCGCCCGGGGCGGCACTGACAGTGCCCGGCCGGGCCAGGCGGACCGCCGGCGTGACATCCGGGTCACCCCGGTGATGATCCGGCGCGGCGTCAACCGTTGAACTTGGAACTTGCGGCAAGGCCGGGCGGCCGGGTTAGTCACTCAAAAGTTCGTACTGATTTTAACTTAACTTTGAGTAAATGGGCCAGGCCGGGCGGGTGGGAGACTTTAAAAGTCTTTTTAATGAATTTTTTTTATTGCGTCTTTCCCCCGATTCCCCAAATTCGATTACGTACCCCACCCACCCACCCATAACATCTTTGGCTAGCTTTCGCCGCTACCCTACCCCTTCTTCACCCACTCTTTATACCGGTACCCATACGAGACCCGTGGACCCTGTTGGTTCACATCAAGCAGTTTCAATATTCGTACCCCATCATTTTCCGTATAATGCACCCCTTCTTCAAGACCCCACCCCCTAGTCTTGGTTCCTACAAACCCCACCACCCCCTTAAACAAACACTTTCCCCTTGTTGGTGGCTAGTGCATGCGGAAACCGGAGGCGACGGAGAAGAGAGGAGAGGGGAGGAGAGGAGGAGAGAGGAAGATAGGATAGCATGAGAGCAATAGCCTTACGTTGAGCGCCAAGGCAATGGAGTGAGTGAGGATGGGACAACATTGCTTGGAGAGGAGCGACAGGAGGAGGAAATGCTGTCGTACGAAGGGGATCGCTGTTTGAATGAGGGCAGCTATGTGATTCGTATTGTATTGAGCATGCTTGCAGTAGATCCTGCACTCCTAGCAACTCTCAAGCTTGCTCTTAGTAACTGACAGTCGAAACCTGTTTGTCGAATTCCTCGAATTCCTACACATAAGCCCAGGGATCTTGAACTCTGCTAAGTATACCAGGAAGGATCAAGTTGTTTTTAGGTTGTTTAGTTGTCTGATCGTAGGTTGGATCCAGCTGCACTTCTTCTAGATATCCTAGACATTTGTGCTGAACAGAACGACGCGGAGAAAGGTTGCGATTATTTAGAATTTAGGTTATGCAAAGATGTGAGTATTTCAAAGCACATTTTGGTGATTTATGTCCCGATACAACATGCACTTGCTCAAGATGCTTGAATGATTATGGATTGAGATACTTTCTGGTTGGGTCACAATGTTTGACAAGCTAGCAAACCTCGGAACACTATGTCCCCAGTTTCTCATTCCGTGTTCAATTATGACACACATGCTTGAAGATGCTGGCATCACGATTGAAGACATCCGTCATCTCCAACTTGTCCTTGGCTACCTCGAGATCATTCACAATCAAGAGTGGTAACTTGCCTCCTGCCCCCCCATCCCTGTGTTGCTGACTCCGTCCTTCTCCGCGCCATGGCAGGGTTCCCTGTCGGCTCGGCTCGAGCATGGCTCAGTGACACGGACGTAGTGCCAGAGAGGATGCCGCTGAGCAACGCCAAGAGAGTTGTGGTCAAGGTCGGCACCGCCGTCGTCTCCAACTCCGATGGGACCCTCGCACTTTCTCGCCTCGGAGCCCTTGTCGAGCAGGTTCACGCACTTCGCCGCCGTCTCCTTCTCCGTCCTCATTCTTTTCCTCCTCGTCGTCCTCCTCGTCGTCCTCTTTATTGTTATCCTTATCGTCCTCGTCCTCGTCCTCGTCCTCGTCCTCGTCCTCTTTATTGTTATCCCCCTCGTCCTCTTCGCCCGCCTCCTCGTTCCCGTCCTCTTTATTGTTATCCTCATCGTCCTCTCACTCGCCCTTCCCCTTGTCATCCTCTTCGTCCTCCTCGTCCTCCTCGTCCGCCTCCTCTTCATCGTCTTCCTCCTCTTCATCTTCCTCCTCGTTGTCCACAGTGTAGCCTTGTCATGGCCTGGTTTTTCCTGTACTCACCCGTGTGCTTGACCTTGTCCTCTTTCTCAAACCCCTCCTGAACATCGCTGCTCTACCTGCTCTCCTCCTCCTCCTCCCCCTGGGCCCGAGCATGACACGTCTGGTAGCTCCGGGGCCTTAAGGACCAGGGACGGCAGGTCATCCTTGTCAGCAGTGGAGCAGTTGGACTCGGGCGCCTCCGCCTCGGTCTCGCCAAGGATGTTGTCGCCAACCCTGCCAACGTCATCGATCGACAAGCATGCGCAGCTGCTGGACAAGGGATCTTGATGAGCACATGTGAGGGGAGGAGGGAGGAGAGAGAGGGAGGAAGAAGATCAGGAAGACATGAGCAGGAGCGGGAGCAGGAGCAGGAGGATAACGAGGAAGATGTAGTATGGAGAAAAGGTGGAGGCAACGATGATGGAGTAGGAGAAGGCCTTGTGAGGAATGGTTCGGGAGGGAAGTGGAGAAAGCGACACATAGGGGTCAGAGAGAGAAGGAGGAGGAGATCAAATGTGATGCAAATATAGCATTGATTTGAGGAGGACACTGCTGTAGTTGTCACTTTGTTTTGACAACTATTCAGATGACATGTTGTTCCAACGCCTCGGTCTCACCTGCGCCCAAGTTCTCATCACGCAGGTGAGTTGTCAGTGAGCATAATTGGTGGAAGGAAGGTTGTAGAGGTTGTTGAGATCGGCAACCATCGTCAGTTGATGATGGTGGCGTTGATAGTTTTGATCATGTTTATGAGGACAGTGATGCAAGACTGAGTAGTTCTAGAAGGACAACAATGTTGAAGTGTTGATAGTGGTAGTGATAAGAACGAATATGAGGAGAACAAGAGAGGCTTGAAGGATGGGTCGCTCAGTGCCGAGACTGACAATGCGAACTGCAGGGCGATTTCTTGTCACGCCAGCGATACAGGTGAGGCGGGAGGATGGAAGGAGGAGGAGGGAGAGTGACAGTTTGCGGGATAGTTACCTTACAGACACGTTGGATCGACTTACTTCACTTGGTGTCATCCCCATCATCAACGAGGTATGGATCCTCAAAAGTCGTTGGGGGTGACGACGACGACGATGATGATGATGATGATGATGGTGGTGGTGGTGGTGGTGGTGGTGGTGGTGGTGGTGGTGATGATGATGATGATGATGATGATGATGATGATGATGATGATGACAGTGATGGTGATGGGGGGACGAAGAAGAAAGCGCGCGCCGAGATCTTGTGTGACAATCGCATCGAATACCATGCTAACACCCCCATGTCTGCTTGTTACAGAACGATGTTGTGACCGGATGTCACGAGCTCGACACTCAGCGAGTCTTCAGTGACAACGTGAGACTCTGCAAATGTTTCTTCCTCCACCCATCCTCTTCGATCCTCAGCTTGTCCTTTATCTTTGCCTCCTCCAATCTCTTTTATACTCCTCCTCCTCATCATCATCTCCCCTCCTTCCCCTCCTTCCCCTCCTTCTCCTTCTCCTCCTCCTCCTCCTCCTCCTCATCATCATCATCATCATCATAATCCTTCCTTGTCATCATCATCATATAGATAATAGTCCTGCCTTGTCATCCCATTGCTGTCCATCACGTATTCTGTGCTCACCCTTCTCCAGGATAAGCTCTCGGCGCTGCTTGCTGCTGGTTCAGACGCTGACGGCCTTGCTCTTCTCACAGACGTACTGATACACCTCATTTCACTGTCATATCATTTACTCTCCTTCTTCTTACTTGTTCTTTCCCATATTCTTCTCTCTCCTTTCCTCTTCCTCCCTCTTTGTTTGCTCTATTCTCTCTTCATTTGTGCTTTTCCCACTCAGTTTCAACTTATATCTTTCTGCTATCTCTCCGCTACATTGATTCAAACATCAAAGTCCTCCAATCTCACATCATCTTCATTGATGTATCATTGCTCCCCTTAACCCCCATTGTTCAATCATCATATCATGCATCAAATCCCTTCACATCTTCTCATTGGCCGGTTGCACCTATTCTTCCTCATCTTGTCCTGGTTGCAGGTCGAGGCTGTCTTCACCAAGCCTCCCGACCAGGAGGGAGCAGAGAGAATCAAAGTCTACAACTCCCTCACGGCTGTCGAAATCGGTAGGAGGAGGAGGAGGAGATGAGGGGGGAGGGGAAGAAGAGCAGAAAGAGGAGGAGGAGGAGGAGGAAAGTAGTTTCAATTGCTGCAGAGGGTGTGACTTGTATCAAAGGCGAGAAATCATCCATGGGAAGGGGAGGGATGGCCTCTAAGATCGGAGCAGCGAGGTTCAACATCCTAACTCCTCCTCCTCCTCCTCTTCTCTCCCCTTCCCAATTATCTTCTGTCTAGTCACCTCCTCCCTCCCCTTCATCCTCTCCCTTTCTCTACCGTCTTCCTCCCTCCTTTCCTTCTTCCTACCAGTCTCCCCCTGCTCTTCATCTCTCTCCTCCCACTTTCGTTGTCTCATCGTAACCCTCTCCCCCTGCCTCCTCTGTATCTTCGTGTTCTTCTCTTCCCCTGACGCTCATCACAGGGTCGCTGCGCTAGGAGGAGTTCACACTGTTGTGGCTAGCGGCTACGATCTTGACAACATCGCCAAAGTCTTTGCGGGAGCAGACGTTGGAACACTCTTCCCGGCCTCGGTAAACAGCTGCTCCTGACCGTGCTGCTCTTCTTCTGCTCCTGCTCCTGCTCCTGCTCCTGCTCCTGCTCCTGCTCCTGCTCCTGCTCCTGCACTCCTGTTTCGATCCTCCTGCTCTATAACTTCAGTCTCAATCTACCTTGTCTCCTTCCCTTTTCTTCTCTCATCCTCGTTTGTCTTGTTCTCTCCCTCTCACTGTTTTCTCAGGCGAGGCCCAACAAGCGCCAGCGGTGGCTCACTTTTGCCACTGTCAGCGAGGGGAAAATCCGCGTCAAGGCAGCGGCTAAAGACCGACTGATCTCTTCCTCTGCTGCCCAGGTATCCCCCGTCTCTCCCTCTGCCACCTCCTCCGCTCTCTTGGCTTTGCACTTTTCTTTCCCCCTCTACCCATTTCCTTCTTCTCTCCCTTCTCCCTTCCCTCTTCTTTCCCCTCCTCCTCATTCTTCCCTTCCCTTCCTCCTCCTTCACCTCTTACTTCTCTTACTCCCCCCCTCCCCTCCTTCTCCTCTACTCTCCTCCCTTTCCCCTCCTCCTGCTCTCTCCTGTGTGCTTTTCTTCGTCCTCTTCTCTGCTCTCTTCCCTTACTCTTTCCTCATCGTCTCCTCTCGTTTCATGCTCCCTCCTCCCTCCCTCCCTCCCTCCCCTCCCTCTGCGTTTCCTTCCCTCCTCCCCGCCGTTTTCCTTCTACTCGTGACCTCCTGCTCTCTTTCTCGCCTTGTTCTGATTCCTCGAAAGGCTCTCCTTGCAAACGATCTTGTCAACATTTATGGAGATTTCCCCGATAGAGCGGTAAGAGACTGAAATTAGGAGGAGGAGGGAGGAGCAGGAGCAGAGGAGGAGGGGGAGGAGGAGCAGAGGAGGAGGGGGAGGAGGAGGGGGAGGAGAAGAGGAGGAGGAGGAGCATAGGAGGAGGGGGAGCAGGAGCAGGAGGAAGGAGGAGGGGAAGGAGAGAGAGGAAGTTGTGATAGAGGTGATGGATGAACGATGTTGACGGATGGCTTGGTCGTCGTCTGACCGGACTGGCAGGTTGTCACTGTGGAGGACCAGGACGGTGTTGAGTTTGCGCGAGGGATGGTGCAGATGTCAGCAGACAATATGAGAAAGGAAGTGCAGGTAAGGAGGGATGAGAGGACGAGGAGGGGAGAGTGGAGCGGGAGAGCAAAGTGGAGGAGAGAGAAAGGGAATGGGAGGGAGAAAGAAGGAGAGCATGGAGGGCAGGGTGAGGGAGGTAGGAAGGAGGAGAGGAGGCAGGTGGTGGCAGGAGAGAAGGGAGGGAGGAGGAGGGGGAAAGATCAAGGATGAGAAGGGGGAGGGGGAGGAGGGAGACTGAGGAGCGATGTAGGGTTCTCACGAGACTGAGCAGGAGGCTGGAGGAAAAGTTACCTTCTCATCCGCACA
>NW_005434594.1:153734-162297 GCF_000315625.1 Guillardia theta CCMP2712 | reverse complement strand
TGCTCCTGCTCCTGCTCCTGTTCCTTCGCCTCGCCTCCTCCTCCCCCCCCCCCTCTCTCCAATCCTGTAATCCTGTTCCTAATTCTGCTCCTCTTCTTCTTTTCTCCCCCTCCCCCCCTCCTTATTCTCCTCTTCCTCGCAACCCCCCCCCACTCCCCCCTTCCTCTCTTGACCGTCTTCCTCGTACCTCTCTCCTTTCCTTGTCTTCCACATTTCACTTGCGAACCCCGGTTTTGCTTTATTAATTGATTCCCTCCCTCCCTCCCTCCCTCCCTCCCCCCCTTGATCTCTCTCCCTCTCCCCTCCTCCTCCACACTCTACTGTACATACACATACCCCCAGCTCTGATCTCCTTTCTCCCCGTCCCCTCACCTGGCTGATTTCGCTCTCATTCGTTTCAGCCTTTGTTCTTGTCTCTCCTTGACCCCTTCTTTCCTCTCCTCCCCGACTCCTATCTTGCTGCCGACGCTGCTGACACTGTAGCGAAACATGCTGCTGCTTCTGCTTTGGATGCTGCTGCCTCCCGCTCCTGCTCCTGCTCCTGCTCCTGATCCTCCTGCTCTTCTACCTCCACCGCCGCCGCTTTTGATCGCATGAAGTTTGCCGGCTCTTCTCGCTCACTCCTCCTCATCATTCTCCTTCTTTTCCTCGTCCTCCTCGTCCTCCTCTGCGGCCACCACCGTCGCTGCATGCTGATCGCATATCGGTTGCCGGCTCCTCTCATTTGTCCTTCTGGCTCGTCCTCCTCAAGTACCTCGCCTGCGCCAAAGAGATGAACTTCGCGCTCCTTCTCAGCTCCTCCGCGTCCTGCTTCTGCTGCCTCGCCAGGACCTGCAGCTCGGATCTTAGCTCGGCAATGCTCTTGCACTCTAGCCCCTTTTTCGAAAACCAGGTGGGCCACAAGCTGGGAAGGGACAGCGGAGAATGGCCGAACCTCCTTCTCAGCTTGAAAGAGCTGAGCTTGTTTTCCAGCTGCTCTCGCTCCCTCCTTTCGAGCTCGCTCTCTTTGCGTGCCAACACCCGTTCGAGCTCCTTCTGCTTCTCGTGGAGGTCGACGCAGGGAATGTCGCGCTGCTGAAACTTCTTGAACTTGAAGAGAAGATCCTCTGCCTTTCTCAGCAGGCTGTTCTGCTGCTCCCCCAGCAGCTGCTTGAGGCGCTTGTCAATGTCTGGCTTGACGACGATGAAGGTGAGCACGTCGTAGAGAAGGAGGAGGACGTTGAGACGGGAGGGCGTGCGGTACTCCTTCGCCATGTGGTACATCTCGACCATCCATTCCAACTTGGAGTTCTCCTTGACGTCCGCGTACGAGTCGTTCATGATGGCGATCAGCAGGTTGACCTGGAGAATGGTAAGTGGGAGGAGGCGGGGAGAATGAGAGGAAGGGGATAGGAGGAGGAGGGAGAAGAGAAGGAGGAGAGGGGAAGAGGAGGAGGGGGAGGGCAAGGACAAGGGCAAGGGGATGAAGAGGTAGAAAGAAGAATATGCCGACATCCATGTTAATCATCGCCGCATGTTGGAGCGATGATGAACATGATCGTTGTGATTTCGATGATAATGGACATGATGATGAACATGAACAGTGATGTAAAAGTCTAGGCAATGACCAGACTTCGGAGTTTGCATACACAGGCAGGAGAAGTCAGAAGATACCAGCATCAGGTTCATCACTGGCCACATGATGATCGTGAGTAGGTTTGACTCGACAGTGTTGAGCTCCTCGAAGAATGGCTGCGATGAGAAGGAAAACATATCAGAAACAATCTCCTGCTCTCACTTCCTCTCTTTCTCCCTCCGTTCATCTCCTGTCCTGTCCTGTCCTGTCCTGTCCTGTCCTGTCCTGTCCTGTCCTGTCCTTTCCTGTCCTTTCCTGTCCTGTCCTTTCCTGTCCTGTCCTGTCCTGTCCTACCAGTTCAATTCTTACCAACGTGCTGTCTTTTGCATCCCTCCCTGCTGTCCTCCTGTTTCTTGTTCTTGCACATTCGTAACTTCCTATCAATTTTCTCTTCCTCCACAATTACCACCACCCCTTGCAGAACTGTGCTTCCTTCTAGACTAGTTTTTCTCCTCCTCCTCCTTTTCCTCCTCCTCCTCCTCCTTTGCATCATCGACATTCATCATCATCATCACCACCACCACTACCACCACCACCATCGTCATCGTCGTCATCATCATTGCCATCATCATCAACAGCATTGCCATCATCATCAACAGCATTGCCATCATCATCATCATCATCATCATCATTAGTCTAAGCACATCAAACATCTCCGTCACCTGCCCGAACGCCTGGAAGTACGTCCTAACCAGCCACCACGTCCTCCAGGAGCTCATTTTGCTCTCACCCTGCGACTTGTGCGCGCAGTTGATGCCCGTCCCATCCATGGCGATGGAGAAGGCAAGGAGAAAATCACCCAAATAATACCAAAGGAGAGCATATCACGACTCATTCTCCTCATCACAATCACGAGAGGGCCAAGTGTCTTGTGTGCTGTAAACAACTGGAGAGCTCGGATCCACATGAGGCAGAGCGAGCATGAGAGAAAGAGCTCGTCCTGGTGCTCGTGGTAGGCGAGGGCGGAGGTCTTGCGCTGGAGGATGTCGGTGTAGCCCAGCCAGAAGAAGAGGAAGGAGAAGAGTCGCATCCAGTGCCATAGGAGGGAGAAGTAGGGTTTGCCCTCTACGATCATCTCGGTGATCTCAGTGACTGTCGTGGAGAGTTGGTAGGCAACGAGGACTTGCTGGATGGAGTTTCAGTGAGTTGCAAGGATGATGATGAGGGAGAGGAAGAGGAGGACGAGGACAAGGAGGAGAACGAGGAAGAGAACGAGAAAGATGAGGAACGAGGAAGAGAACGAGAAAGATGAGGAGGAAGAGGACGAGGAAGGGGACGAGGAAGAGGACAAGGAGGAGGACAAGGGGAAGGGTAGGTGAGAAGATTGGAGAACGGGCAGGAGAGAGGGAGAAAGAAACAGCTGAAGAGGAGGAGGAACAGAGGAGGAAGAGGTTGCGAGCAAGAGCATGAGGGAGCGGGCACGGAGGAAGAGGAAGAAGATAGGGAGGAGGTGGTGTGCGAGGAACTCAGACAGACCTCGAGGATCGAGTTCCTGCGCGTTTTTCGTCCTGGAAGATGAAGAAGGAGAACATGATGTTGATGCTGAGCTGAAGAATGACGTCGAGCGAGAAGATGGTGATGGGGGAGAGAAAGAAGAGGAAGTACCTGTGAGCAAGGGTCAGCCAGCGCAAGCATCCGCTTCCTCCACCCTCACTTGTCAGAGAAACTCAGTAAGCGGTTGTCCTCCGAGTCCGTCATGTCCTTGAAGTGATTGATGTCTTCCTCTGTTAGCTCGAAGCCTTGCCCTCCTCGCGAATCGATCATCCTGCCCTTCAGGTCACTCCCACTCACAACCCCTCCCTCTCTTTCTCGCTCCTCCTCTCTCTCTCTCTCTCTCTCTCTCTCTCTCTCTTCTCCTCCTCCTCTTCCTCCTCCTCCTCCCTCCTTGCTCCGTCTCCGTCTCCATCTCTCTTCCTCCCTCTCCCTCTCCCTCTCCCTCTCCTTCTTCCACTCCCTCTCTCTTCCTTCTCCTCCTCAAACACCGCCTTCTCACCTCTTCGCTGCCTCTTGGTGCAGAAAGAAAATCAGCCGCTCGTTCTCCTGGAACTCGCTGTCCATGTACCCCTCCCTCACATGCTTCTGCGACCGGTACCCGAAGGGGATCTTCATCCTCTGCACAGAGGAGCGGAGAGCTTCTGCAGCGGGAGGCCTGCGGTAGTTGAGGAAGGATGGGGCAAGAAAGCCGCCGGTAAGCACACATAGGAACACTGAGGAGTAGAGGCCAAGCGCCTGGTTGTAAGGGTGCAGGTCACCACTCCACATGTAGTCTATGGCCTGAGTACAGCAGGACTCGAGAAAGGAGGAGCTATCGCCGAGGATAGCCAGGTCGACTCCGTTCTGTCCCTTCCACAGTCTGCTGGGACGCTCCATGCTCTCGAGCGACTGCCGGATGTCGATGGAGTCGGCGATGTGCTGGACGTCAATGGCCATCTGCTCGAAGATGGAAGCCAAGGCCTGCATGTCGGCAGCAACTGAGGAGAGAGTGAGGAGGAGAACAAGCGGAAGAGGAGGAGGGCATGGGGAAATGCAAGCGATGAGGAGCAAGCGGAGTAGCGAAAGGTGTGCGGAGAAGCGAGCGAATAAGGAGGAGGAGGAGGAGGGAAGGAGGAAGAGGGGGGGTGGAGGGAGAAGAAGCGGGAGGGAGAGCGAGAAGAAACGCAAGGGTCAAGTCACGCATGCCGTCGCCTCCCCTCACCCTGCGGCTTGACGTCTGGCAAGGAGCTCCACTTGCGGTAGAAGGTGGAGGCAAGCAGCGCTCCCCTCACAGGAACATCCAACTTGGACCAGAAGAGCTTGGAGAGGTCGAACCGCATCATGAGTAGCGACCAGAGGAACAGGTCGAATGTTGGTCCAAGATGCGACGCCTTGTACCACCAGTTCTCGCCCATGACGTACTTGAACACCTTCTCGAACAAGCGCACATTGTCCTGTTGGTATGAGAAAGGAGGAGAGATGGAGAGATGGAGCGTTGAGAAGAGATCAGAAGATTGAGGTCAGGTGTAGTGAGAAGAGAGGATGACAAAAAGAGAACAGGAGGAAACGAGATGTAGAAACGAGAGGAGGAGACGGTTTGAGCGGAGGGCGAGGGAGAGGGAGAGGAGAGGAAAGCGACAAGAAACAAGAGAGGCGAGGAAGAGACGCAGCGAAGAAAAAAGAAAAGAGAAGCATCGTCAGAATATGACACCTTCTCCACCTACCAGACAATCCTGCCCCTGCCCCTACCCCTGCCCCTGCTCCTGCTCCTGCCCCTTCCCCTTCCCCTTCCGATTCCCCTGCTCCTGCTCCTGCTCCTTGTCCTTGTCCTGCCCCTACCCCTGCTGCTTCTGCTTCTGCTTCTGCTTCTGCTTCTCCTTGCCTTTCTCCTCCTGCACTCACCATCCCAAACTCGATGATGGACTGGCTTGCACTTGGCGTTTTCCTTACATCCTCCACAGGACGTCAGCAGGGAACAAGCACGCACTTCCTCTTACTCTTCTCCTCCAGCTGGCATCCACCCTCCCCAGCAGCTTCTTCACCTCCCCCATCTGCTGCGCTTCGGCCAGCAAGCCGTTCCAGTAGGCAACAGCAGGGACGCTCCTGCCCTTGCTGCCGAGCTGGCTGAAGGACTTGAGCGACAGGATAGCCCACTTATGACAAACGCTCTCGCTGTTGAGCTGCTTCAACATCCAGGCATGCCGCAGGACAACATCCAGGTCCTCCTCCCCCCTCCTGCGGAGATCGTAGATGGAAGAACACTTGTGGTATCTCAGCATGAGCTCGCACATCTCAGCCTCGTCACTGAGGAACGCCTGATGAAACGCATCCTCCAACGCTAGCACCGTCTTCTTCTCCCTCGTCCTCAGCTTGCGGAGCGCGTGCTTCAGCGTCCCGACGTGCCTCCAGGCGACAATGAGTGAGAGCAGGTCAGTCCATGAAGACCCTTCGTCAAGATGCTTGTTGATAACGCACGTCAGCATCGCCCCTGCAAGCTCGTGGTGCTCCTTGTTGGCAGCCTCGTTAGTGACGTCATATACCTGGAGGAGGGATAAGCTGAGAAAAGACAAGCGACAAAGTAGAAGAGAAACTGACTAAGTGAGAGGAGCTGGGAGCAGGAACAAGGAATTATGAGGAAATGATACGTTGACGCTAACAGAGCATCCATGCCAAGGATGTAATATTCACAGCATACATCACAGCACAGGCTAACAACATAGAAAACCTACATCGACGACTTACATTGCAAAGTTCGGAGCTGGCAATCTCGAGGATGGAGAGAACGGTCTCGTCGAAGTCAGCCTTGAAGTCGACATCGTATGCTTTCTGTACATCAGACTGGAGCCACTCGTCGTCAGGGTCATTGATGAACAGTCTCTGCATGATGGTTGAGACTTCGTACGCCTGCCAATCACTATCAGTCTTGACGCATGAAAGATACAGTCCTATTCCAGCCATCCAGATCTACCCTCTTATCTCATCCTCTTTATTACTATCTCCATCTCCATCTCCATCTCCATCTCCATATTTTCCTTATTCTTCTTCTCTTCATCTCCATCTCCATCTCCATCTCCTTCTCCATCTCTATCTCCATCTCCATCTCCATCTCCATATTTTCCTTATCCTTCTCCTCTTCATCCTCTTCTCCTTCCCCCGCTCTCATCCTCATCTCGCCTCTATCTCCTCTTACCGACGAAACATGACTGCTCGAGGTCGATGCGACAGATCCAGCACGTCCAAACTCTTCGTCCGACGCCAGAGAGTTCCTCTGCTGCCCCGGGATCGGCCTGTGCGTGTGTTTCTTGTAGTGAAACGCGTCTGCTATCAGATCTGCGACCTTCCCCGACCCCTTGACAAGCAGGACGGGAGTACGAGCTCTTATAGACTCCAACAGCTTCTTTACGGTCCCCTGCCCTCCCTGCACGCAGACGCACACAGAGTTGACCTCCTCAGCATGTGCAGACTCGTCAGAAGACAGAGTTGCTTGCTGCCATCCGAGCCCCCTTGCAGCAAGCTCCTTTCCGATCTTGCTCAAGTCACCCCTGTCCGCCTGCTGGATACAAGCTTCCACTGCCATTCTCAGCTTTGTCTCTCCTCCAAACTCCCCAATTGAGCCGTCGTCGTAGAGGAGGAAGTGAGAATGATCTCGATTCATTCTGACGCTGTTCACTCCCCTCGGCTTCATTGTCACAAACTTCTTCTCGTGCTCCCCAAAGTTGTTCACCGGCAACTTCTCGATGTGAGGAAGGACGCGGCAGTCAGCGGGATTGTCCCACAGCGCCTGCCGTCCCTCTATCAGCCCCCAGGGGCAGAACCCGATAAGAGGGACATCAGCTTCGCAAGCTCTCTTAGCTTCTCCGATCATCTTAGCTACCCCAGCGTCGATCCCAATGGTCGTGATCCAGGCGCGAGTGCTCTTGGCAACCGTGACGAGGTGCTTGAAGAAGACGTTACGGGACTCAACGTTCATGTCAAAGTCCAGGGAGGACCCGATAAGGGAGATGAGCAACTTGGGCGGCCGCAAGTGCCAGACTTTTTCCATGAAGAAAACCACCAGCGATGCTAGCCTTGCCTCGTCCGCTGCTCCCCTCCCTTCCCTTGACATGGGGGTGACCAACCGAGGGATTCTGATGTAGGATGCAGGATTCTCAGAAGCATCCCAGGAGATGCATCCGAAGGCGACGTCAGAGCCTTCACCCGGGGATATGAACGAGGTAAACGATTCGTCTTTCTGCGAGTCCTTTGCGTGCTTTGGCAACCTCCCTTCGCAGAAACCAGAAGGAATGCGATACCTGAAAGAAACTTTGGTTTCAGCTTTGCCCTTTTCGATCTTCTTCACCCCAAGTGCAAAGCACTGTTGTTTCCCAATGAGACTTCCAGCCCCTCCTCCAGTAGCTACCACGAAGTCATGAAGCATATCAAACGATCTGCGATCTCTTGGGGTATCCTGTGCAGTCGATGTATCGTCTTTCTCTTCATCTTCTTGTCTTAGCGACGTCTGATTGACTTCTGTGTCGTCAAAACTCGTCCTGACGATGTTTGCCTCAGTGTTCTGGCCAAAGTTGACCGAGTGTACTTTCTTGAGCCTCCTTCTCAGATCTTCCTTTCCGTGCTTCATGACTGTTTGCGACGGAAGGTCGATGATGCCGAGGTGCCGAGCAACTACAAATCACATCAGAATTTGTGATCGTAAAGATGCTAAACATTGCTGGACCATCTAATCACTCCTATCATTCTTCCATTTTCAGAATCTTGCAGAGTGTACATGGAGACAAGCTTTTCCTTGTGCGAGCAATGAGACAACCACAGATATGTTCTAGTTTGAGAGAGCAACAAAGAACAAAAGGAGAACAGTGGAAAAACACGACACGAAGATGAATCAAAGCGAGGATCATTGTTTGGGACAGATTGAGCAGAAACAAGCAAAATGAAGCAGCAAGAGGATTAGGTAGTGTACAATATGGGAGCCAGGGGGCAAGGGGGGGGAAGGAGCGGGGAGCAGGGGGGGCAGAAGGAGCAGAATGAAGGATCAGAAGTATCAGGAGGATCAGAAGTTTCAGGAGGAGCAGGAGGAGCAGGTAGAGCAGGTAGAGCAGGCAGAGCAGGCAGAGCAGGTAGAGCAGGTAGAGCAGGTAGAGCAGGTAGAGCAGGTAGAGCAGGTAGAGCAGGTAGAGCAGGTAGAGCAGGTAGAGCAGGTAGAGCAGGTAGAGCAGGTAGAGCAGGTAGAGCAGGTAGAGCAGGTAGAGCAGGTAGAGCAGGTAGAGCAGAAGGAGCAGGGGGCTGCATAGCGATTCGGTAGCCAGTCCTTCAACACAGGGGCGACCATGCCGATGTCGACCGACATTTGAGTGAAGGTAGAGCACTACTCACACAACTTGACCCTCCCACCTCCTCTCCCTTACTTTGAACTAGTAGGGGTAGTTGAAATGGACATAGCTTGGACCTACACGGTGGGGTAGGAGGAAAGACCCTAGG
>NW_005434594.1:145722-153634 GCF_000315625.1 Guillardia theta CCMP2712 | reverse complement strand
GGGGAGGAGGGAGGGGAGGAGATGGGGGGAAGGGGGAGAGTTGGGAGGAAGAGAGAGAGAAGGAACTTCGGAAGGTGGCAAGGAGGAAAGGAAGGAGAGAGAAAGGGAGGACGGGGACGGGGGAATTTGCAGCAAGGACGCGGCATGAAGTTATGTAGAGATACGTAGACAAAGGAAGAGAAAGAATCAGTTCAAGAGGGTAGGTATGGTTCAGGTCAGCAGCACGCAAGTAAACGAGGCGAAAAAACATTTTGTGCCAGGAAGCTGTGTGACTTTTGTGCTGTGCAAAGAGAGAACACAGAGTTTTGACCAAAATCTTTTGAGAAATTTGTTCATTCCAGAAACTCATTGGGCAGCATCATCACTCCGCTCGTCAAAACATTGTTGCTCTGAGAGTAAACCGCCGCAGCGTTCATCCAGCACTTCTATATACAAATCTGAGAAGAATGTTTTGGTTGGATTACACTCAGAACTTCTCTTGTTCCCCGATCCCAACCCCAGTTCCCTTGCACGAGGAAAAAAAAACTCAAACCAATGGTATCGTCACCAGATCTTCCTCCTTTACGCACTATCTCTCTACTCGCCTACTCCCTTTTCTTTCTCTTCCTCCCTGCTCCCTGTGAAGTTGATTCAAAGATGATTCTTCTTTCCCCTCGTCCTCTCAGCCCCCCTTTCCCCTCACCTCCCTTTTCATGTCCTCACCCACGATCTCCCACTTTCTTCTCACTCTACCTACACTTACCTGCTGCTGCACTCCTTGCTTGCTTTCCTCTACCTTCCTCTCCATCTCCTCCCTCCTCTCCCCTCCCTTCCGAACCGCCTCCCATGGTATCCCAACTTGACTCTGAGTCACCAACCCTCACCACCCTACCACCCTCAGACTATTTTGACTGGAGTTATGCACCCGTGTTATAGATACCCCTACCCCCCTTTTACCACACATTTTATCTGTTTCTCACTGTATCGATAACTACCCTACCCTCGAGACTTTATCAATCCACCCTACCTCCCTCCACGGGAAAGTTATTTACATGATAATCGGACGCGAGAGCCTCTCGACGGCGAGCAACGAGTGGGAGAGAGGAGGGAGGGAGGAGATGAAGGCATGGGAGCAGAGGTGCAGGGCAGGGCAGGGCAGGGCAGGGTAGGGCAGGGTAGTGTGCACCAACGAAGATCACTTCCCGTTCAGCAAGTAGAGATATTGCTGACTTCAAGTACAACACATGATGTAGTGACTCTCAACTGCGAGGGCAGGGGTTCTGTTGCTGGCCGATGATACTGAGAGCCCGGCATGCCCTTGTAATCGTCCTTCTTTGTTTACCGAGCCTTCAATGGTATTTGAGTGCACCATTCCCTCCCAGCAAGCTGAATGTTCTGTCAGCCTTGAGTTCGAGCATGTGAAACTCAAATCAAGGTGTCTTGATGGATCCCCTGCTGGTATGCCAAGATTGCACAAGACATGATCTTGGTGCATCATGCTGACAGGCTGCTGCTAGGATTCTACATCAGCAAGCATTCTCCTTCGGATTCATGGACGGTGACGTGATTAGCGTTCTTATTCTCGGAACTCGCCGATGTTTTCTTGTCAGATCTACCTGGAAGATGGAGGCTGGTGTTTTGACCAAGAGGAATGCCTTGCCAAGTCTCAGACTGACTCAGGGTCGAGTAGTAAGTGAAAGGGAGATTTGAATGAGCGATGTTGACAGCTGTCTTGTAGGAGACTGGCCTGCAGCAAGAAACAACCTCGGCGGAGTAGAATCTTTGCTGCTAGTGTGTATGTCTTGCTGATCGTTGTGACTGTTTCCAGATTCTCAGCGACTCGACATCAGACAATCCCGACCTCAGCGCATGGAACAAGGTTAGGAAGTTCTTGTTAGCCTGGACATTGATCGATGACGCCATTGTTTCTTTAAGGTCGTCATTCCATCTTGCGACGGGAGTTCCCTCAGTAGCACAGCATCACAAAGCATCATTAACTCTACTGCTTCGGTCTGGCTCGAAGGCCTCAACATCTTTGAAGAAACCATCTCGACGCTGATTGCGAGCCAAAACCTGGCAAAGGCACAGCAGGTGAAAGCAGAAGCATACAAGAGGGATTTTTAGAGTTGCACACGGAGAAAAGTTCGTATTTCTGTCCCTTCTATGTACTTCTATCTCACCCTTCCCTGCA
Organism: Guillardia theta CCMP2712; assembly: GCF_000315625.1. Taxonomy (NCBI): domain Eukaryota; class Cryptophyceae; order Pyrenomonadales; family Geminigeraceae; genus Guillardia; species Guillardia theta. The sequence continues at coordinate 151,464 of NW_005434594.1, read as the reverse complement.
TTGGCGATCGTCGAAATTCCCCTCTTATTGCCATAGGACTAACAAAGCAAACCTCCTGAGGAAAACCTACACGCTCACAAGACTGATTTAGAATACAGATCATACTGGCTGGCAGTGGTTCGGGAGGACTTGCAGTTGGACTGCACCTGGACCGGTTGGAAAGCAAGGTAGACTCAGGAAAGGCTTGTAGCTTCAAAGGAACTGAGTGTGCACAAATAGATGAGGGGGGAGAGCAACTTTCAAGGACTCTTGATAGGACTTTCTGATTCAGCCTTCCTGCCCAGCCTGAACAGCCACGTAATGGCTGGGGTAGCTGAGAAGTTCAGAGAAGCAAAACGATTGTGGCAGGAAATATTCTGGCCTTTGATCTGCCTGCCGCCCGCTCACTTCATTTCCCGCAGCCTGTCGTACCCGAGATGGGATGCAACATGGGGGCGAGGGAAGAATGGCGTTGTTTGTTCATGCAGGAAATCACCAAGAAGATAAGGAATCCGTTGTACGTCGTGCAGTCAGGATATGATTGCGAGCACCTAAAAGTAAGATTGATGATGATGGATGATTGTTCGTTGTTGTTGATATGATTGTTCGTTGTTGTTGATAACCCCGGTCTGCTATCTTTGATGATCAGTGTTGATGTTTGCGATGACAGGACTCTTGAGATGATTGGTGGATTACAAAGCTTGCATGATGCTGATGGTCATGACTATAGCACTATGATGTTTCATATGATCGATGATGTATGAAGGTGATGATACTCAATCTGAGTTTCTTCTATAGCTGGCGTTGGGTATTTCCAGACAAATGTTCAACGGGACAGGACGGAAGAATCTGACACAAGTGACAATCGAGGTGGAGGTGGAGCTTTCAAACCCTTCTCACACTTGTATGACTCCCTCGATATGGCAGAACGCTACTCCATCAGATGCTGTCAGACCCAACGGCAAGGTGTTGCTGTAAGAAGTGTGTTGACTGACAACAACCGCAACAGAGCAGCAGTTCTTGAAGGAATGGGCAGAGGCTCTCATGGAGGCAACAAGGCATGTTCAACAATCTGCAACGCAAGGGATCTATATCAACAGAGGGCCATACCACAACCAGATCACTTCAAATGATGTACTGTGCATCGTTCTTATAGTTTGATTGGCAGTATAACGCTATTGTTATCAGATGTCACTGATGGCGAGCGAGCATGGTTTGCAAGAGTACTTCAAATTTGCAAGCGACGGGATGTGCAACTTTCGTGGGAGCTGGTCCAAAGGTTTCGTGCGGGCTGGATGCCAACGTATCACCCTCAAGGTTTGATCGCGAGAGGATTTCCTTCCTTCCCATCCTCTCCTCGTCATCTCTGTTTCTCGGCCCTCCTCCTCATCATCATCATCAGCGTTGTCCTCATCACCATCGTCACCAACAACAACAACCTTCACATCATCATCACCATCCCAACTACCATCCTCTTCATCATCACCATCATCATCACTACCTGCAGCAGAAGAAGCAGCACCAGCATCTCTGACTTTGTGTATCGTGTGAACATCTACTCTCAGTCTTATTCGTTTTGTATCTAGGAGTCTTTCGGCGATTGGTACTTCTCTTTCTCATGGGCTGGCGAGAAGGCAGAGTATGCAACGGTCGATTTTCCTCTACTGCGTTATCCCTCATGTACTGATGAGACCGCAGGTCGTCGGGGACCTCAGCATGATTAACTCGGGAGAGAAAACGTGTAAAGCATGATAGGCGTGAAGACCAATGAATAATGAATCAGAATTTTAAAAACAACCCGTGATGTTTACAGGCTACATGAGAGATCTGTGTGATATATACACGTTACGTGGGAAATCTATGTGATATGTACAGGCAAGATGGGAAATCTATCCCTGATACAACCCCTTCTCCTCCTCCTTCCTCTTCCTACTTCCTCCACATCTTACATCCCAACAAACTCTTCTTCCCTTCCTCGTCCTTCTTCCACTGCCATCTCCCTTCTCATCGCCTCCTCCTACTGCTCCTACTCCTATTCCTCCTCCTCCCCCTCCTCCTCCTCCCCTTCTTCCACTTGCATTTTGCAACCCTAAAATCGTTCGTCCTACGTTGGTTTTTTTCGAATATAAACGGGTAGGGGTACTGTATAACCCATACTCTTTAGGCCACTAAAAGCTTGAAAGGTAGGGTACATTGTCAACACCTTTATTGTTTCAAAATTGGGGGTGGGGGTGGTAAGGGTTCGGTCAACGGTTAGGCGTTCAGGCAATGCTAGGCAGGACGACGGCGGCAGGAGAGGGAAGGAGGACGGGGAGGGAGGGAGGGAGGGAGGGAGGGAGGATGAGGAGATAGATGATGACGGAGAGAAAGGAACAGGAAAGGATGCAAGAGAGGGGGGGGTGTGGGCAACAAGGGTTGTGAATAGCAACCACAGCTTAGCAGGAATCAGAACAATTTGGACTGAAGGGCTGTGTGTGCAAAATTTCAAGGGCTCAAGGCAATGACGGCGACAGAGGGATGTAGATATTTACGAATGAAGTAGACGATCACAGGGTGGGATGATATCTGCAACTTGATCTAGAGACGCATGACTTTATGAGAAGAAGGAACTGAGTGAACGGGTATGTAGGTAGCGGTAGGCTGAAAGAGTCCGGTGCAACATAGCTGTGAGAGGAGTTGTAAATGTGCTCATGTATTTTCTTGTTGCAGGTGGCGCTCTTGCAATCATTATGCGGCATGAGGCTTAAACTGCACAAGCAAGTCTGAAAGCAACAAAGCGTTACTCTAGAGCCCTAGTGCGAGGAAGCACTCCAAGGGCATACAGGAAGGGAGGAGGAGGAGGAGAGGGAGAGGGAGCAGGAGCACAGAGCTGCTACAATGGCGGCGCTTCTGTTGAGACACTACTTCGGTATCAAGGGGGACGTGCGCGAGCCGGTATGCTATGTCGACGAACAGACGGTCTTGTACGCTGTTGGGCACAACGTCTGTATCTTCAACCTCGAGCAGAGGATACAACGATTCCTCCCTGGCACCGACAAGACTGAAGAGATCACGGCGCTGGCCGTCAGCCCGAACAAGAAGTTCGTTGCGGTCGCTGAGCGCCATGATGAGGGAGTTATCACGATCTTCGACCTCCACACGCTGAGGAGGAGGAGGCTGCTGACGGCGACAGGCTCCAACTCCAAGGAGTTTGTGTCCCTGTGCTTTTCGCCAGACTCGAAGCTGCTCATGGCGCAGGGAGGGGCTCCAGAGTGGAACCTCACCATCTGGACGTGGGAGACGGCAAAGCCTCTGGCGACAGTGAAGACAGCCGTGTCGCCGAACTCGGTCATGTACCAGTGCAGCTTCAACCCTTCGGACAACCACCTGATTGCCGTGACGGGCAACGGAGTTTTCAAGCTGTTTAAGCTCACTGAGTCCAACCTGAAGCTGCTGCAGAGCCCTCTGGGGAAGCGAGAGGCGCAGAACTACCTGTGCCATTCGTGGGTGAGCGAGGAAAGGCTGGTAGTTGGAACCGATACTGGGGACCTGCTGGTAGTAGAGGGAGGGGAGCTGAAGGGATTTATTGCCCGATCGCCTGCTGACTCGAACTCGATCGAGTCGATCGTGGGCTTCTCCAAGGGGATAGTGACAGGGAGCGACGACGGCAACCTGGCGATCTACGACAAGACAGAGGACAAGGATATGTACAGGAGGTCAAAGGTCTTTTCCATCGACAACAACGCTGTCAAGATCCGGCACCTGACAGTCAGCCACACGGAGGAGCAACTGCTGTGCGCTACGGAGAACAACCAGCTCTTCTCCTTCGCGCTCAGCAACGTTGACATCATGAAGCCGGAGGAGAAGAACATCGACTTTCTCGCTACCTCCTTCCATGCCGGGCAGGTGACGGGGGTCGACACTTGCATCCGGAAGCCGCTGGTGGCCACTTGCGGGCTGGACAAATCAGTCAGGATCTGGAATTACATGGACAAGACTCTTGACCTGACCAAGTTCTTCAACGAGGAGGCGCATAGCATCGCTTTCCATCCCTCCGGCCTTCACATCCTGGTGGGTTTCAGCGACAAGATGAGGCTGATGAATATCGTTATGGACGACATCCGGCCGTTCAAAGAGTTTGCGATCAAGGCGTGCAGAGAGTGTAAGTTCAGCAACGGAGGTCACATGTTTGCAGCCGTCAACGGCAACACCATCAACATCTTTGCTACCTACACCTGCGAGAACTTGGGGAACCTGCGAGGTCACAATGGCAAGGTCCGGAGCCTGTGCTGGTCCGCCGACGACACGATGCTGACCTCTTGCGGGATGGACGGGGCCTGCTACGAGTGGAACCTCAAAGACTACAAGAGGATAGGAGAGAACGTGCTGAAGAGCTGCAACTACACATCATGCGTCTGCACCCCTGACGGCAGGACGACGTTTGCTGTGGGAAGCGACAAGAAGATCAAGGAGATCTCTGAATCGAACATCGCCAAGGAGTTCGAGGCTGGGGGCCAGCTCATGACGCAGGTCTGCCTGTCTCACTCGGGGAGGATGCTCTTCACCGGTGGGGAGGACGGAACCGTGCAGAGTTGGAAGTTCCCGCTGTCGTCGGAGTACCAGGAGTTCCTGTGCCACTCTAGAGCTATCACGAGGATGTGTATCACATACGATGACTCCCATCTGTTCTCTGTGTCGGAGGACGGCTCGCTGCTGATCCTGGACGTGCGGGACAAGGAGGTCAGGGGGTCGAAGAAGGAGAAGGAGATCTTGCCGTTCTCTGAGGAGATCCTGGTCACCAAGAGCGACCTGGAGGAGAAGACAGCCCACATGGTTGACCTGAAGAACAAGGTCGACGAGCTCCACACGCACACTCAGTACACGATCCGACTCAAGGAGAAGGAGGCCAAGGACAAGCTCACGCAGCTGACTGAGAAGTACAGCAGCGAGCTGGAGGGAGAGAAAGCGAGGTGCGAGAGCCTGATCACGGAGAAGAGCGAGATGGAGATGGAGTATGAGGAGAAGATCAAGAATATTGAGGAGAGGCATGCTGCTGCTGTGCAGCAGATGGAGGCGCAGTACCAGCAGAAGATCATGGCGGAGGTGGAGCGGTATCGGCAACTGTCGGATGAGAAGGAGCTCTTGAACGAGCGATGGGACGAGCAGAACTCGCTGCTGGTCGAATCGCACGAGCGGCTCGTGCAGGAGCTGACGGACGAGTACGAGTACAAGCTGCAGGAGGAGCAGCTTGCGCTTCAGCGAGTGAGGGACGAGAAGGAGGAGCTGATGAGGGAGCTGGAAGAGACAAGGAAGCAGGTGGAGGAGGACGCAGACCAGGAGATCGAGGAGCTCAAGGACAAGTACGAGTCGAAGCTGGGGGCAGAGAGAGAGCAGCACCTTCGGCTGAAGGGAGAGAACGGGATCATGCGGAAGAAATTCCATGCGCAGCTGAAGGAGATAGAGGCGGCCAAGGACGACAACAAGAAGCTGGTGACAAGGCAGAAGGAGCTCTACCACCAGATCTCGATGCTGGAGAAGGAGATCTCGGGGCTGAAGAAGGAGATCAGGGAGAGGGACGAGACGATCGGGGACAAGGAGAAGAGAATTTACGATCTGAAGAAGAAGAACCAGGAGCTGGAGAAGTTCAAGTTCGTGCTCGACTACAAGATCAAGGAGCTCAAGAAGCAGATTGAGCCGCGCGAGCTCGAGATATCCGACATGAAGCTTCAGATCAAGGAGATGGACAACGAGCTTGAGAGATACCATAAGCCAACAGGTCTTGCT
>NW_005434594.1:140294-145622 GCF_000315625.1 Guillardia theta CCMP2712 | reverse complement strand
CCTTTCGTCGTCCTCCCTCCTCCTCCTCCTCCTCCTCCTCCTCCTCCTCCTCCTCCTCCTCCTTCTCCTCCTCCTCCTTCTCCTCCTCCTCCTTCCTCCTCCTCCTCCTCCTCCTCCTTCGTCTCCTCCTCCTCCTCCTCCTCCTTGTTTCCTTCTCCCGCTCCTTCTCTCCCCCCCCCCCCCTCCCCCTGCTTTGTACTCCTACTCCTACCCTCCCTCCTCCTCCCTTGTTTGACTGAATCATGCTCTTGCTCCTCGGTTCTTGTCCTGACTTTTGACATGTATGGCAGTAATCTGGAGCTCACCATAGCTGACAACAAACTGAAGTTGGAGGGACAGCAGCAAGAGATCGTGAACCAGAGGAAAAAGTAGGAAAAATTCCTACATTCCATCCCATAACATTGGTCCCCATCATTTTTCTGGCTAATCTTCTTCTCTTTCTCTACTCCTCCTGCTCCACGTATCCTCTCCTTCTCCCCTCCCCTCCCTATTCCCTCAGCATTCCTCCTCCTCCTCCTCACCATCGTCGTCGTCCTCACCATCATCATCATCATCATCATCATCATCATCATCATCATCATCATCATCTGATCATACTTGCCTTGATCCTCATGCGTATTATGCTTATCATCATGTTATCTTCACAACTCCTCATTCTCATCGTTATCTTCTTTCTCTTCATCTACCTGATGGGCTGTCAGGATGTCGGAGCTCGAGGACCAGATTAAGCGCTTCTGCCATGACCTCCATGCTGTCGTCCAGCTCATCACCGAGCCGAAGCAGCTCAAGGAATCAGTGAAAGCTCTCTATCACAAGCATGTCGTCTCCGCCCCTAAGGTCTTCTATCCCTCTTCCCTTCCCTCTCCTCTCCATCTTCCAATCTCCCTTCCTCCCTCCCTCTCCCTCTCCCTTCCCTCCCCCTCGCTTTCTCTCCCCTCCCTCCCTCTCCCTCTCCCCCTCACTCCTTCCTGCCGTCTCGTCACGCTATGGCTGTCAACAGGGGGCTGAAGTGGATCAAGACATTCAGAAGGAGTACAACCGGCAGGTCAGGACAAGTCGCTGAAGTCGAGTAGTTCTGATGTGCTTTCAGCGAGAGTACCTTGAGAAGACTGTCGACTCTCTCAAGAGAAAGCTCTCCAAGGACATGGACTTGCACAAGACTGAGAGCATGAGAATTATGAATGTGAGGACCTGGCATGCCGCCGCTGGCAGTGATGTGTTGACTGCTCTACATCTCCACCACCACCTCCTCCTCCTCATCATCATCATCATAATTCTTCACTGCCTCATCCTGACCCTCTCTTCCTATGAGTGTTCTCTTGATTTGGTTGTTTTATTTCTTTGGTTGTGATCTATTTTGCAAAACAGGAGAACGTCGCGCTAGTCAAGGAGATCAATGAGCTCCGTCGTGAGATCAAAAGTCTCAAGCAGGTGAAAACTCTCGATCATTTTCTCCTCATCGTCATCCTTATCCTCCTCCTCCACCTTCTCCTCCTCCCTCCCTCCTTCTTCTCTACTTCCATTGCCCCCCCCCCCCTCCCTTGCTCAAACCCTCTTCTTCCCTTCCTTTGCAACCGCAACTTCTCCTTCTCACCTCCTCTCCTTCCTTCTTCCCTCTCCTCTTCGTTGCCTCCTCCGACCATCTTGTTTCCTCACGCTTTGCCCAGGGCCCAAGACCGCCAGGAGTTCCCAACGGGAAGGAGACGCCGCAGTTCTCGACGGGCTCAGGGAGAGGAAGCAGAGCTGTATCCTCGAGCATAGAGGTGAGGAGTGGAGGGGAGGGAAGGAGAGAGTTCAAGAGAGGAGAAGGAAGTGGGGGGGGGGGGGGGGATGAAGAGATCAGCAAAGGAGAAGAGATAGAAGAGACAGAACGTGCAGGGAAGGAGGACAGGGAGGGGAGGAGAAGAGTGGAGGGTGGTTTTAATTTTGAACGCAGGCGGCAAAGGAGATCGAGATGCAAAGGGATGAAATCAGGAGGCTAAGACAACGACTGGTACCACCACGACCACCTCCTCCTCCTTCTCCTCAACATCATCATCGTTTTCTTCTACTACTCCTACTTCTTCTGCTTCTTCTTCTACTACTTCTACTTCTACTTCTTCTACTTCTTCTTCTTCTTCTTCTACTTCTACTTCTACTTCTTCTACTTCTTCTACTTCTTCTTCTTCTTCTTCTTCTTCTACTTCTTCTCCATCATCTTCTCACGTTCTTTGCAGGACGAGCTCGAGCAAAACCCGATCATGAATCGTCCAACCTCGCGCGAGAAACTTCCTCCCATGGAGGTGACCCTCCCACCCCCCTTCCTCCTCTTCATACCCCTCCTTCCTCCTCTTCATACCCCTCCTTCCTCCTCTTCATACCCCTCCTTCCTCCTCTTCATACCCCTCCTTCCTCCTCTTCATACCCCTCCTTCCTCCTCTTCATACCCCTCCTTCCTCCTCTTCATACCCCTCCTTCCTCCTCTGATCCCTCCTCCCTCCTCTTCTTCCTCTTTCTCCTCCCACTTGTCTTCCCCCTCCCTCCTCCTCCTCAGTCCTCTACAACTCTTCCCCCACGCGTGTTCATCCCTCCTCCTCACGAAGCTGCCAGGGATTCACGGAGGCACCGGACAACCTGGAAGAAGAATATCGTTCTTCTGTAACTCCAGCTTAACTTGCACTGTAATAGATAAACTATTTCTCCTCCTCCTTCTACTCCTACTCCTACTCCTACTCCTACTCCTACTCCTACTCCTACTCCTCTTCCTACTCCTACTCTCACTCACTCACTCACTGCCTGTCTTCTCCTACTCCATCTTGTCCGTTGTCCTCTCCCCTTCACCGCTCCAGCCCTCTCCCTTCGCATCCCTGTAAAAGATGTCACTGCACGCCTGTAGTCAATATATCCCTCTTCTTTGCGCCATGGCAGCCTGAGACCCTTCTCGTCTGCCGCGGGTGATGGCAAGGAGGAGGACAAGGGAGAGGATCTGTAAGATGAGGAAGAGGTAGGGGGACAGGGGAGGAGGAGGAGGAGGAGGAGGAGGAGGAGGAGGAGGAGGAGGAGGGAGACGGAACGCACTGTGGGATCGGCTTGGCGACCATTTCGGCATTTCTAGTCAAATATCCACGTCTGTAGTCAAACTTGATATAAGGCGAAACCATGCACAGCCTGGCAAACGTTATGCTTGTGGGCAGGTGAGGAGGGGGAGAGGAGAGGAGAGGAGAGGAGAGGAGAGGAGAGGAGAGGAGATGAGAGAGATGAGGAGAGAGGAGAGTAGAGGCAGGGAATGAAGGAAGTAGCAAGGGAGAAGGCGATAGAATTAGGTGTAGAAGAGAGGACTGGAGGAGGAGAGGAGAATAAGACATCAAAAAGTAGAAGTGAAATGAAGATAAAGAGAATAGGAGGTCATTTTCATCCATGCTGACATACATCTCCTCAGTTTCATCGCTGCCAGCGGGTTTGTTCAGCTCCCTCTTGCTCCTACCTCACGCTCTTCGTCCTCCTGTCTCCTCCTGCGCAATGGTCAGCCTCTCTCTATCCTTCCCAACCCCCGCAGCTGCAGCTCCGTTGCCATGCAAGCGAAGAAGAAGGGAAAGAAGGTGTCCTCCTCGAAGACCAAGGCTGCCCCCTCCTCTCCCGACGCCACTGAGCTCTACTCCTCGTCCTCCTCCTCCTCGGAGAGCGTGGAGGATGTGGATGCGGATGTCTCCGTGAAGAAGCTGATCAGAGACCGATCCCTGGAGTCGCTCATTGAGGACATTCCCAAGGCAGCGATCGTAAACGAGCCCAAGTGGAAGAGGAAGAAGGACAAGGAGGAGGAGAAAGAGGCTGATATTGATGCTGCCTTCGGTCTGTCAGGAGATATGATGAGGATGATCAAGAACGGGACCTGGGCCTGCATCGCCCTCCTCGTCCTCCTCGAAGTCTACGCGCGATCGCCGCTGGCGGGAGATCTCAGGCTGCCGGACGCTGAGGAGAGGGCGATTCAAGTGCAGAGGCAGGAGCAGGCGAAGGAGGTGAGAGGGAAGAGGAGGGAGAGGAGGAGAGAGGGGAGCAGGAGCAGGAGCAGGAGCAGGAGCAGGAGCAGGAGCAGGAGCAGGAGCAGGAGCAGGAGCAGGAGCAGGAGCAGGAGCAGGAGTAATCAAGGGAGAAGCGGGAGGATGAAAAGGAGAAGTTGTGGGCGAGACAAGGGGAGGAGGGTTGAAGACAACGAATGTCTCCATTGTTTTGCAACTTTTGCGCCTTCACATGTTGAGACTGATCTTCTCTGTCTCAGGGGAAAATTCTTCCCGGCGTTCGTCCATGGGCCCCGTTTGGACTGAACGGTGAGCAAGAATACATCTCTTGCTCAGTTTGCACGTTGTGCTGTTTTGGTTGTTTTGTTTTCTCTGATCTTTTCTTCTGCACCTCTGTTGTGAAATATTTTTCTTCCTTCTTCTGTCTTGTTCGATCGCATTCTTCTCTTTCGAACATGTTGCATTTGCTGAATTTCTCCCCCTCCCTCGCTTCCTTCTACTTACTTGCTACAACAGCTCCTGCAGACTCCCCAGCACCATCCAAGTGATCGGGCCCGTTGACTTCTTCTCCCTCCCCTCCCATCGTCAACACCGTCAAAGTCTCCTGTCAAGATCGAAACCAGCGCGACTGAACGTGTTTGTAATACAAGGAATGGAAATCAATAAGACATTGTCATCGACACTCTTCGTGAGTTGTCGTTCAACTTGTGTCTTCAACAACATCACTCATAATGATCAACTCTTGCTCTCTAGCGATCTTGTCAGACGAATCTGCAAGAACATGTTTGAGCAACGGCAAGCGTCATCGAACATCTTCTCACCTTCGCTGCTCTCTCCATCGCCAGCTTCTTCTTGATCGCAAACGTTTGAGCTTGTGACAAACATCCTTGTTGCAGCGAGTCCTGACCGCAATGTCAGCCTATTATGCCATCAACTGACCCGTCCCGCCCTCCCCCCCCCCCCTTGCTCTCCCCCTTTCCCTTCCACTCCTCCTACTCCTCCTACTCTTCCTCCTTCTTTGAGAGCTTGGGTGAACCTCCCTCTTCCTCTTCCTCTTCTCCTCCTCCTCCTCCCTTTTCCCCTTCTGGTTTTTGGTACCATGTTCTTACTGCTCCGTTGACCGCTCTTTATCCGACACTCTGAATGTGTGCAGGCGATAAGGACCTACTGGAAGCGTCAAGATGGTAAACTATCTAGATCTTCCTGTGATATAGTGCACTGCGGCACTCAACCCTTATGCTGTACCGATTGTGATGCTTACTGAGGTTGAGCTTCTGCAATGATGGCCGATTCACTCCTCTTGATAGTCCAAGAAAGGATGGCTGGAAATATG
>NW_005434594.1:121882-139769 GCF_000315625.1 Guillardia theta CCMP2712 | reverse complement strand
CCCCCCCTTCGCTCTCCCCCTTTCCCTTCCACTCCTCCTACTCCTCCTACTCTTCCTCCTTCTTCTCCTCTACCATCTCCTCCTCCCTCTTCCTCTTCCTCGCCTCCTCCTCCTCCTCCCTCTTCCCCTTCTGCGTTTTCTACTCCTGCTCCTACTCCTCCCTCTCCTGCTCTTTCTCCTTCCTCCAATACCTCATACGAGGAAATCGCCGCATTGCAAGCTTCGATCTTCGCCCTCAGCTCGTCATCGCTGGCTGTTGGCCCCTCCTGCCTTTGTTGCTGATGCTGCGCCGATTCTTCTTGCTGCTGCTGCTGCTGCTGCTGCTGCTGCTGCTGCTGCTGCTGCTGCTGCTGCTGCTGCTGCTGCTGCTGCGCCCCTTGCTCTAGCACATGCCCTCGTCTTGGCGCATGCGAGCTGGTAGCAGTTGGAGGAGTGATCTTGCGTGTCCTGCATCATCAAAACACCTCAGAGTCATCGGGACGACAAAGGATCGTCTGGTTCACCTCAAGTTTTCTTCCTCCTCCTCCCGCACGTCTCCCCTCCTCAAACCCACCGTCTCTTCCTCCCTCGTGGAGTCAGGGTGCGGGGGACGAGGAGGAAGCGTCTGGTTTGCTGGTATTTTGTCTCGCAGGTATGACAAGATGCGATCAGTTCCTCCCTGCTGATAGATGAGGAGCAACAGGTGCAGCAAGAGTCGGGGGAGCCGGAGCAGGAGAAGGAGAAGGAGAAGCAAGAGAAGGAGAAGCAGCAGCAGCAGCAGCAGCAGCAGCAGCAGCAGCAGCAGCAGCAGCAGCAGCAGCAGCAGCAGCAGCAGCAGCAGCAGCAGCAGCAGCAGCAGCAGCAGCAGCAGCAGCAGCAGCAGCAGCAGCAGCAGCAGCAGCAGCAGCAGCAGCAGCAGCAGCAGCAGCAGCAGCAGCAGCAGCAGCAGCAGCAGCAGCAGCAGCAGCAGCAGAAGCAGAAGCAGCAGCAGCAGCAGCAGCAGCAGCAGCAGCAGGAACCTGGATAATTGCTGTCCGGATGTACTTGAGGGGGTTGCCGTCTACTATGAGAGCGCGGAGAGGCAGGAGTCCTGAAGGTCGCAAGTGAGTGGGGAGAAGATTTCATGAGCAAGAGGAGAGAGCAGCTGAGAAAGGACGACGGGGATGAGAGGAAGGAGAGAACGTGTCGAGAGGCGAGATTTTGCAGCAGGGTATGATGAAGATCAAGAAAGGAACGAGGAGGAGGAGGAGGAGGAGGAGGAGGAGGAGGAGGGGATACGGGAAACAGGGGGGTGGGTTTGGGGGAGGAACAGGTCTGTGTTTGCGTTACCTATCAGAGGATCCATGCTTGTGAGAGAGTTGTTCTCGACGTTGAGCGATGAGAGGCGGGACATGTAGATCAAAGTTGTCGGCAGAGACTGCGAATCTGTCATGAAGAACAAACTTGCAGGTCGACACAGAAGTGTGAGGAGGAAAACGATGATGAGGACCGGAGATAAGAATGGAGAAGATCGACGATGTTGATGATAAGAAGAGAGGAATAATTTTGATACTTGTTGAGAACCAACAAAGATCAGACAATGTTGGGGGAGGATAGTCAATGGTAAGAGAAGTACAGCGAGAAGACCAGGCAAATAGAAGCAGGGAGCAGGGAACATGCAGGAGAGAGGAGGTGACGGAGGGATCGAATGCAAACGATGGTCTGGCTCAACCAACCTCGATCTGATTGTTGCTCATGTCAAGGTTGACGAGGGATGTGGCGAAGTGAAGGTCCTCAGGGACGGCAGTCAGCCTTCATGTTGCTGTTAGGAGGTGAAGGAGAGGAGGAGGGTCTGCCTGTTGAAGGAGATGAACATGGTATGAAGCTTTCTGAAAGATGCGAAAACTCCTGACGGGATGCAAGAAATTCCTGCGGGCAAGATGAGGGAGAGGAACGGGGACAGGGACAGGGGCAGGAGGAGGAGGAGCAGCAGCAGCAGCAGCAGGAGGAGGAGGAGGAGCAGAAGCAGGAGGAGGAGGAGAAGGAGGAGCAGGAGAAGGAGCAGGAGCAGGAGCAGGAGGAGCAGGAGCAGGAAGAGAATAGTATCAAGTAGAAAGTGTCAACAACTTAGATGAAAGCGCATGAGTGAGGTGAAGAGGAGGATCAGAGGCAAGGTCTCACTGTTTTGACTCAAATCAAGAATTTCGATGGAGTTGAGGTTTGCAAGACAACAAGGAAATTCCATCAGTCCGTTCCTCTGCCGATCAACCGACGTCAGTCAAAGGTCTTACCGACACAGAAATTTGACCTGCAGATTTATGCTAGTCAAATTGGGCAAGTTGGACAAGACGTGGTAAGAAGCTTGTTCTGTTCTGCTCAACTGATTGTTTCTGCACCATCAAGAACGACACGAGTCAGTCAAACCCAGCAAGAGCGCAAGCGAGCATTACGCGAGATTGATGGTATGAAGGTTAGTCCATGAAAGGCATCGTTCACTCAGACTCTCGAGATTGTTGTCAGAGAAATCCAGCGACTGCAACATGTCAGTCGTAGCATCGTCAAGCAACAGTCGACCTTGAGAGAATCGCTGAGGTTGAAACAATCGTAAGGAAAATCTTGCAATTGCAAACCCTGAGAACAACAAAAAATGTCAAACATGAAGAACAGCGCGAACAGCGACAGCTCCACCTTGAGACACAACAGGCCATTTCCCACCGAGCTCCTGATTGTCATAGCAACATCTCTAGTCAAGCCAGATGTAGGAACATCCTGTACACATGTTGTCAAGGCCGTCTTATGAAAGCAGTTGAGAGGGCAAGCAGGACGATCATTACAGCTGCAACGAACCTCTTCAGGATTCTGCTGTATCCGACTTCTAAGGTACTCCAAGATCTCACGAGCTGTCCCAGTGATGATTGTTCTGCAAGTAGGAACTCAGGAGTTAGAGTTGCTGGCTAGCAATGGTTTCAAACTTGAACCCTCCGCTCTCATCACACCTCCTCATCGTCTTGAGAGGATTCCCGTCCAGCAAGATGCTGGTGAGAGTTGTCATCAGCCCGAGCTCGGGCGGGACCATCTTGATCTCATTGTTTCGCACGTCGAGCATTTTCAGCTTCATGTCAATGTCAGAGGGCGCACCGAGGTTGTCGACCAACATGCTAACCTTCAGTCCTGTTAGATCAGATGCTTCGAGATTGGAGATTGCGTTATCTCGTATGTCTAAGACGCTGCCACAGACAATGTGAGCTGATCTATGTCACAGAAATGACAATTTCCTTATCATCATTGCCATCACAAGTCAACATCCATGGTTCACAATAACAAGTTATGTGCGCTTGCCCTTCAAGTCTTCGACAAACACCCCGTCTTCCATACAACATTCGCATTCATACCAAACAAAGAGGCCGCTAACACAAAGGCACCCACCTCAACGACTTCAGACGGTCCCCCAGATTTGGCGGGAAAGTTTGAATCTTGTTGAACCCAAGGAGCAGCTCCGACATTCTGGGGGCATGCGGCAGGCTTGTAGCCGACGTGAGACAGTTTTCCCTTACGTCCAGTCGCGTGAGATTGGACAGATTGCGCAGACCGTCCGGGAGGCTTTGCAGCAGGTTATGACTGGCCTCCAAGGACGTTAATGACAGCAAGTTTCCGACTGTCCCAGGGATTGCTTCGATTCTGTTTGAGGACATGTTCAAGAAGGTGAGAGATGTGAGGTGCCCAAGAGAAGACGGGAGCTGCTGCAGCTGATTGTTTGAGCAAGTGAAGGTGTCGAGGTTGTGCAACAAGCCAATCTCCTCTGGGAGGGTGTGAATGGCGTTGTGGTCAACTTGTAGAGAAGAAAGGCAGGAGAGATGGCCGACGAATCCTGGCAATGTTGCAAACTTGTTCGATTCAAGTGTCATTCACAGTGAAAGAAGCAACTCAGCTAACCTGGTTGTGTTGGATGTTGAGTTTCGATAGCTCAGGACAACTGGTCAGCGATGGAGGGAGGGTTTGGAGCTTGTTGTTGGCAACGTGAAGCGTCTTATTTCGAACACACCTCGTCAGTTGCACAACCAAAACTGTCAGCATGCTACCTGCAGCAAGCTGAAGCTTGCAAACAAGTCATCAGGGAGGTTCGAAAGAGCATTCAAGCTCAAATCCAGCTTCTTGAGTTCCGACACCTCCCACCTGCGATGACGTCATGCGATGCCCGGCTGACGAGACACTTTGCGAGCAGGGAGTTACCAGTTCTCGTCTCCTATGGGAGCAGACCAAGACAACAGCAGCTCGGGGACCTGATCCTGTGTCAGAACAGACTAGCACTCCCACAAGCAACCCTCACAGAATCGAGATTCCTGTCTGCTAGGTTTAGGTTCCCGTTGGAATGAGCCGAACGGAACACGCCTGGTGTTTAATGGTAGATGAGAGTGAGCACGGAACATGTACATAAGAGCAAAACTGCGATATGTTACCAGTAAGTCCTCCCGAATCTTTCTTCTTGGCTTCTTGTGCCGCTGCCCACCGCTCAAGCTCCCGTCGCCCAACTGGCATCTTTCCCGTTCTGCCATTGCGATCACTCATCGTACGTGCATGTTCTCCCCCGAGACTGCATTCCTCGCTAGCGTCTCTCTGCCTCCTCTTCTTCCTCTCTTCCGATCTCTGTCGACCTCTCCATTGCATCTCAAGGCTGCCTGCGGCATACTTTCGCTCGCTAGTTTGAAACCACATTTGAAGCTTCGAAACCTAACTTGGAGGCATTTCAGCGGCGCACTGGCAGGCCCGGCGGGCCGGCGCCGGCCCGCGAGCCGCGCCCGCGCGAGCGCGGCGCCGGCAGTGCTACCGTCAGTGGGATGCACTGTCACACTTCAGCCTGCCGCGTATGAAACTCACTGAGTCAGTGACTTTTGAAAGCTTCAAGTCCGATACGGTCACTGTCAGCCTCCTACGCCGCAAACACTGGCTGCCAGTCAGCCGGCGTCAACGGATCATCAAGTTACATTGTAATCTTTATATGATACAGCAATCATAAAGAGCCAACCCTCTCTTCAACCCACAATTGCATTTCCCGACTCCTCCGTCCGATCCCGACGCATAGCGAGTGTTGTATCCGTTCCGGGGTCAAGGATATACCTACGGATACTCTCTTTTCAACCGGACGCGTCATCAGCGTTGGATCTCCGGAAGTTCCTTCCCCTTGCGTGTGAACCAAGCGTGGTGTTTGAGCGTAGTCTGTCTCCAGTGGTATTCGAACGTAGTCTACCCCAAGCAAAGGTAGAGACGTTCATCTTCTGATTCTTTGCCTTTTCTGGTCCTGACTTTGCTCGTAGTGTCGTTGATGTCTGTGTTTGGTATACAGCAGCTCGATCTACTAGCGTTGTGTGACCCCCCCGACACAGTCATGCGTCTCAAGCGCTAGTGGCATATGCTTGAGCACGTCGCTGACCCCATGCATGTCTATGCTACCTCTCCTACCGAGCCTGAGCTCACGCTCAATGCCATGACTGATTCGTGAACTCCCTTGCAGCTTTGCACTTGAAAATAAGGGCCAAACAAGCTCCGCTTTCATCCTCGAGTCAGACTGGAGTGGCCATTTCATTGCCAGATGTACACTAGTAGCTCGGAGTCTTGCCAACATTTTGAGCTGTGAAGATTTTGAACGTCCAAGGAGTCCACTGCGACAATCAACACGCGACATCCAAGCAGGTCATCACCATCCAGGAAGAAGACCGTAGTGAAGTAGCATCAAGTAGATGCTTGGTACCTTGTGTTGGACGAAGAGCTACTTGCTATTGTTGTATTCGTATTGTACAAGCTGACTGCCTCGTCCTCGCCCATCACAGCACCTGCGGCCTCCCCCGCGCGTCTTTGATTCTCCGGTGCTCCAGGATCATCGAGATGCTGGCGCGCAGGGCCGCGATCTGCTTGGCGCGGCTGATAGGAGCGTACCCGGTCGAGTGAGCTCTCGCTGTGAGGGCGGGTGCGAGGCGATCTGTCGGGGGGAGTGATGAGGACGAGGGAGGAGAGCAGGAGGGGGCATGGCGTCGAGGAGCACGTAGGAAGTGCTGGGAGGGGGGAGGGGGGAGGGGGGACGGGGAAGGGCATGGGGCAGCGGTCATGGACACGGCGATCTGCTGTAGCAACAAAGTTTGGGACACTTCCCGTACTTCTAGGGGCAACGGGCGGATCTTCATTTTACAGCTAGCGTGTGATATAGAATTGTCTGGAAGGTTACAAGGTCAGCGACATGACATGGGAGTAACCCGGGGAATCGAAGCTCCTCCAGTTGGCTCTGACCTCTTGAGGCGACACGATGACCACAAGTGACTGTGATTGTACTTTACAACAGCCCCACGTCAGCCTTTCCCCCGTTGTCACGTGGGATAATCAGCCTACACGGTTCCAAGTTGAACCCTTGAAGATACGACCGTATGACATTCGGCTCTGACCTCTTCATGATGACCATCGCGTATCTGCCTCCAACGCAGTCTAGAACCTTCCATGTCACGTGGTAAAGTCTTCAAATGCCTTCACGGTCCCATACTCCTTCCGTACTCATCTCCATGACCGCTGCCCCATGCCCTTCCCCTCCCCCGTCCCCCCTCCCCCCTCCCAGCACTTCCTACGTGCTCCTCGACGCCATGCCCCCTCCTGCTCTCCTCCCTCGTCCTCATCACTCCCCCCGACAGATCGCCTCGCACCCGCCCTCACAGCGAGAGCTCACTCGACCGGATACGCTCCTATCAGCCGCGCCAAGCAGATCGCGGCCCTGCGCGCCAGCATCTCGATGATCCTGGAGCACCGGAGAATCAAAGACGCGCGGGGGAGGCCGCAGGTGCTGTGATGGGCGAGGACAGGGAGACCAGTCAGCAGGTAGAGGGTAGTGACAGGTAGTGTACATATGGATGGGGAGGATCAAGTAGTTTTGATTGTACTATACAAATAAATCAAGAATCCACAAAAGACAGGGGTGTGAACATGCCTCAACCAGGTTATGCAGGGAACAAAATTTCAAGGGTGTTCTTGAATGCTTTATATCTCTATTCCGTCGAGAAAAATCATCGTCTGTCATCTGTTGCTGCTGCACGTTAGGGTGCACATACGTTCTCGTCTGACCCCAACTGCAGTGATCATAGGTTGCAGGTATCAAAAGTGCTGAGACTTGTGAATGAAATCAAGCTCGACAAAAGTTTCAGGATGGAATTTCGTGAAAGCGATTGCGAGCAAAATCGCGGAAGGGATAGATTGCTCGTTCACAGCAGTACTCACATCGCACATAATCTTGTTATAATTGATAGGTAGAGATGTTGTCAGTCGCAGGAAAGACGATGTCTGTAAAGTTGATAGTTGAGAATTTTGAGAGATGGCCAGTTCATAACATGAATAGAGATGTCAGTCAGAAACAAAACATCATTACGCTATCGGATAGTGACACTCTGCTTGACAAGTATCCTTAGCGAGATGTTCTCGGCTGATATTGAGCCACTCCTTCTCTGCCTGTTGCTGACGACGCTTTGCTCTACATTCTTGCATCAGCATCACGGAGATCTTGATCGAGCGCCCTCATCTTTCATGCGCAGGACGATGAGGCACTGACACTGATAGCGCAGTAAGAGAGCAAGTACGCCAGCCAAAGCGCTTTTTTTTTTTTTTTTTTTGAATACCTCCGTTCAACACTAGGTGCCCGCAAGAGTGTATGAGGGACAAGGAGAAGGGACTGTCGGACTCTTCTTACCTCGCCAGCACCTCAGGTGTCATGCAGGCAGTACGGTTGAAGCAAGACTCAACTGAGTAGATATATGAACTTGGCACTGTGACTGACTGGGCTGGGCTGATCATGAGTTACTGCCAGTGAGTCTTGGCAGTGGACCGAGCAGATCAGACTCTTAGTTACTGGCAGCCTGGCAGCCTGACTCTGAGACTCGCCGGCCCAGGCCGACCGCCCGGCCCCGCTGCCGCAGTGCAATTGCGGCACCGTTCAGTGTGGCCCGGCGCAGTCACAGACTCAGACGCCGGACTCGACCGTCGGTACGGTCAGCCTCACCCGGTGCTCTGCCCGCCTGCCATCCGATTCCGAGCATGGGCGGGCCGCGGTTGCCGCTGATGATTCCGATAGCCGCTAGTAATGATTCAGTGATCGGGCAGTGTGAAGCCCCGGGCCAGCGGCGGCCCGGGCTCGCCGGCACTCGCCGCCGACCGTCACACTGAGGCGTCACTGCGCCCGCGGCGCGGACCTGAGTGCAGTGCGGCCCGGCCAGCGGCCAGTCACGGTCATCGGGAGTCAGTCTGCTCAGTAGCTGAGCGGCCGACTGAGTGAGCGCGGCGCTCACAGAGTCCGAGTCAAGGCTTTTCAACCGATTAAAGATTCCGAGTCAAACTTGGCGGTTCAAGTTCAATGCGCCGCTTCCGGGGAGCGGCGGCCCGGCCGGCATTGCCGGGCCCCGCTGCGGCGGCACCGGGTCAGTAGTGTCACATCCGATCGTCCGGGTTGGGTGACCGGACGTTTTAGTACGTCACAAGCTGGCATGGGCTCATGTGGGGATGGGGATACGACATGACCTGGGTGGGGTCATGATACACAAACAAGGGTAGGGGTTATCAGGAGGGGTTTGTTTCTCATGATCGTAGTTGGTTCCGCGGGGGTGGATTGGCTCAAAGAAAGGGGTAAGTTCAGAGACCGACCTCAAAGGAAGGTGTGTAGGGGGGTGGGGGTAATAAAGGGTGGGGTCATCATAGTTGATTGCCGGCGAGGGTGGAGGGTGTAACATTCTCCTGAGGGGGTGGTCATGCTTTTAGTGTTGTGGCATTCTTCTAAGAGGGGTGGGTGGTACTAATATATTCTGGTGGTGATTTTATGTGTGAATCAACAAAATGGGTGGGTTGTTTGTGATGGGTGCGGTCTCTTAGGTGGTGGGGTTACTAGTAGTCCGGTACCGATGATTGAGTAGTCAGTAGGACGGGTAGTATGAAAGCGAATGGGGACCCTCGTCGGCAATAAGGAGGACCCCTCCTCCGGCTCTTACAGCAGTCCAAACCCGTAACATTTGCACTCTAGCGACGGTACAACGATTCTTGGTGTGGGGGAACTCTAATTTCACTAAATGTTGAATATTAATTAGTAAATTTCATTATTGTAGATTATTCAGAGTCCAAATGCTACAATATTAAACATAAAATAACCACCGGAATCAAAATTTTAGGTGTCCCCCCACCCCCACAAGGCTCAATTTTTGTGAGGGTAGGGTGTGCGATCCTGGTGGTAATAGAGGACCCCCACCCCCTTGCAACTCTCGCCGCTCTGACCATGCTCCGCACCGCCGCTGCCGCTGCTATGCTCGTCGCCTCTGCTGAGGCCTTCAGCACTCCCACCCTCTCCTCCCTCAGGATGGTTGAGCCCCAGGCGCAGGTTTCCCGCAAGGATCTCCTCAGCGGAGCTGCGACTGTTGGTGTGAGCATCGCTGTTGGTGCTCCCCTCGCCGCTGGTGCTGCTTCTTTCGATCCTAACACTGGCTTCCCAAAGAACGATGCTAACAGGGACAAGCTCTGCAACGGATCCGCTGACAAGGGATGCCAGCCCATGACTCAGGCTGCCTCCATCCTTGACAAGCAGAAGGCTGTCCTTGCAGGCAAGATCACTGTCGCCGCCAACAAGGTTCCAGTCCTCGTTGCTGCTATTGAGAAGATGAACAGCGGAAAGAAGCCCAAGTTCGATAAGGACTACGTTCTCCGCTACAGTGCTCTTTACCTTAGCCCTCTCAAGGATGCCATGGAGCAGTACGCCCTCCGCGATGTCAACGGCGCCAAGGCCGCTGGAGGCCTTGGCCTCCCCAAGTTCAACGAGAAGCTTGCCCCCGCTTCCGGCTCTGCTCTCTACTCTTATGTCGAATCTGTGAACAAGGGGATCGAGGCTGTGTCCTCTGCTGCCAAGGCTGGAAAGTCCGAGGAGGTCCTTGCCGCTGCCAAGGCTATCCAGGACGCTGCCAACGGATTTCTCACCGCCGCCAACCCACCTGTTGTCTTCAACTAAATAGAATCATGCAATCTTATCCATTATTTCCAATCGAAATGAAATAGAGCGTTTGTGACATGTATCAAGCAATGTGGCTGATGTTGATCTGTTGACGTAGCTCTAAGTTTAGTGACGCCTCATGTGATAAATGCTTTTGATCTAGTCTCTTCTTACAGTTCTCTGCAGTTGAATTGATATACATCATCACAGCCTGTTAGCATCTGTAATGGTGTAGTTGGTTGGCCCATGCATGATTCCTGCACAGCTCATGTCATCAGAAGATGAGGGAAACGCAGCTCACGTGTGAAGTAGCTCGTATGCGCTGGACTGCCACTAGGCCATGTCTTCAAAAACCTTTGCAAATAACGCTTTGTTAGGCTTCCTTTGAGGTATAAAGTCAACAGTTTTGCACCACTCAACAAATTCTTTGTGATGAAACTGAACAGGCAGGCAATCCACTCGCGCCTCGCCCTGCTTACCTAGAGCAGGAATCTAATCAAGATCCAATACTGAAGGATGGGAGAACAAGCTCAGCTTGTGTAATACCTTTTATCTTACAGCCGTAGATCGATCCTTTGGGAATATCCAGAGATTCGGAGATTCGAGTCAAAAGCCCTGAGATGTGTCAGCGAACTTCGATACTCGATCGACCATGAAAGCACCATAGGGTTGTCCCGAGAAATTTGCCATCCCAGCAGATCCGTTGTTGAAGATTGCCTTGAAGCTCTCCGGTCCCTCGTAGACGCGCTGCGCGAACGGCAAGCACGTGTGTGTGCAGGCGAACATGTCAGCATCGGCAGCTTGCATCCAGTCATGAGCATCACCTGGGTCAAAGTAGCAGTCAGCTCCAGCTAGAACAAGCTAGAGAGTGGACAGTGTTGGTTTGACCCACGTAAAGTTGTAGTCGGATGACTTTCACAGCCGTGTCTTCGGCGGAACGCCTCCGAAGAAGTCTCCAGGTTTTCCACTGCGAGGGACCAGCCCGAAAGGGAATGCGGATCGCCATGGAGGATCGCCACGCGAGCCCCCCCGATGCAGTAGTTGGCGAAAGGGCTCAGAGCTCTCAGCCAGGAGAGAACGTCAGCGTCCAGGTTACCCGCAACCTCTCCGAGCTTCTTGACAATGAGGTCTGAACGCGCGACGACATCTCTAGAGACATAGCTGGGATAATCGCAGCCACATCCTTCCGACCCCCTCTCTTCTGAGGAGATGGAGATTTCGATGTTGCCAGCAGTAGCCGAGTAAAACCGCATGATCCTCCTGTTGATCAGGTCGAGATCCTCCAAGTTCGCATTGAAGAAGTTGAAATCCCCATTGAACAGAACGTCAACGTCCCCCCTCTCCTCCTGCAGCATGTCCTCGATAGCATCCAGCGCTTGTGGGTTTCCATACATCCCCCCGACCACATAGAGTGTTTTTGCATGCTGTACGCGCGCTTGGGCTATCAGCTTTGGGCTAGAGCGGTGCGCAATACTGCATGAGGGCGCGATTGCGGAGAGGTGCCGTCGGGTCATGCCCCTCACTGCTGAGAGCGCTGATCGGTTCATCATCTCATACAAGGAAAAGGAAGAACAGAATCAGCTTTTGCCCGTTCTTCTCGTGTTTCTCTGCACGCTCGTTTCTCGTTTTGTCCCCGTTGCTTGCTTGGGGATCGTGCCGGGTGTTCTGTCCCTGCAAATTCCAAACTGTCTCTAGGATAGGGACTTACAAAGGTTCAGTTTGAACACCCCTTACACTTCCTTCTCCTCTCCCCTCCCCTTCGCTTGCTTTGTTCTGGCCTTGGCCCTGCCATGCTTCATATCCATGGCCTCAGAGCCACCGAGCCCCCCTCATCAACGATTTCGGGAGTCACACTGAGCCGGCCCGGGCCCGGACTTTGCCGGGCCCGGGGGGCCGGGCCAGCTGGCCCGCCCGGCGCGGCCACTGCCCGGGCAGCCGCAGTGACTCCGTAGTGACCTTCCGGGTCACCACTTTAGACCTTAGCGCGACCCGTGACACTAACTTGCCGACGATACAGAGCGAGTCGGTACTGATTTTTAACATAACTTTGAAAAAATTTTGAAACTTGCGGCATTTTCAGTCACCCGTGCGGGGCCCCGGTCGGACCCCGCGGGGCGGCCGCCGCCGACGGGACTCGGAAGATCGGACTGAGTACCTCGCCGAGTCGCGCGAATGATCCGATGATGACTTACCGTACAACAACTTCACAGTGATTTACTGAGCAGCTCCGACACTGAGAGTCCCGGCGACCGCGGCCGCTCGGACTCCGACGGCGATCGGCCGAGGCTCAGGCTGGCAGGCCGCACCGTGTGAGTGTGCCCGGGCCCGGACCCCAACTGAAGGACACTCCGAGGCTAGGCTGGCTCGGAGCCTCGGAGAGCGCCGCGCCAGGAGCCTTCAGCTGGCCGTTAAGGGCAGAGTCAGATCATATTGGGCGCGTTTGCCCTCTTGATCTTGTACAGTTTGTGCATCTGCCGCCAACATCAGCCATGGTCACGTCTCGCTGACCGTCTCACGTGAGAACAAGTCAACTCGGTTTCTCACCTTGAGCTTCAGCTGGTGCAGGGCGTTGTCATGGATCTGAATTTCGCCGATGATGGAGAGTCCTCCGGGGATGGAGAAGTGAACGGCAAGCGACACGTCCCTGTACCCATCCGACACCATCGACTCCGGCAGCGAGAACTTGTTCTTCACCCGGCAGACGCCCAGCCCCGTCACGCTCTCCTCCTCCACGAACCACCTAAGCACCTGCAGCACGTGGCTGGGGCCCGAGCACACGATGGAGACGCGGACGGGGTCGAGGATGTTGGCAGAGTACGGCCAGCGGCCTCGAGGATGAGGAGGCATATACTTTCTGAGCTTCTCCTGCATCCTGGTCTCCGACTTGACCGCAGCCGTGTGCAGCTCCACAGTCCCCACGCCCTCCTCGAAGGAGCAGTCGAAGGAGCCGACGACGGAGCTCTCAGAGCCATCGTGCGTGTCTCTCTTGGCAGCTTCGGGCGACACCTTGCTGCTGAGGATCTCGATGATCTTGGACCTGAAGTCATGGTTGAGGAGGGCAGCCCTGCGCGCGAGCTGCGCCACAAAGACGTTCTCCTGGGGCAGAGGGCAGAAGGAGAAGAGGGTGCTGTCCTTCTCGTGCTTGTCCTCAACAGCGTCGATGGCCGTGTGACGGATCGCTTGCACCTGCACGTCTCAGTCAGTCAGCAGCAGCAAGAGACGAGCATGCAAGACGAGGAGGTTGTGGAGGAGGACCAGCAGCACATGGAGGAGCAGGTCGGGTGTGGGGGAATGTGGGGAGGAGGGCAGGGGAGGAGTCACCGTCTCGTGGTCTTGTCGATCAGGACGGGAGTGACGGGGCTCAGGAGCAGACTTGGCGTAGATGGGATAGTCTCTGCCACTACAGTCAGACCTCCCTGGTAAGCAAGGCAAGAGCAGGCTAGACCCGTTCTCTCGGATCACATCGACTGAAGTACTGCTGGCGTGATGGGCGTTTGATTCCCAGCGCCAAGCGATGAGCTCCTCTCCCCTCCTCTCCTTGGCGATTTCCAGCAGCCTCGCGTCGCAGAGAGGAACGATCTGATTCATCAGCGTCTGAGACAGCGCCTTCACCTCATTGAACAGCGAGCACGAGTCCTCCTTCAGGACCCTCAGCTTGCATATTCTCTTCTGGAAATACTCGAAGCGAAGGTCCTGGTGGTACACGTTGATCGGAATGTGTCCGTTGATCTCTGAAGCGACGGTGAAGCTTACGTTCGAGCCCGTTCTCTTCCTCGCAACGGGCTGCGGGTTCATCATGAGACTGTAATCCTGGTCTGGCTGCAGCAGCGGCTGTATGACATCCTTGACCAGCCACTCCCGCAGTTTCTGGTAGGGCAACTTCTTCATCTCCTCTGGCATCGCAAAGTTGACGCTGAAGGTGTCGAGGCTCTCAAAGCTCTGCAGGCTGACGCAGAAAGCGTCGAAGTAGTGGCCGTCAAAGTCTTCCCACAGAGCCAACTTGGCTGCTGCCTCCATGTGCACCCGTTGGATGATCACCACCGAGTCCAGCTTGGCTGACCGAGGGAGTTTCTCCTGGCTCAGGTAGAACCCGTTGGATCTCGTGATACGCAGAGTCTCCCGCAGCTCGGCAATCTTCTTCGTCAGCCGCTTGTTCCCCGCGTCATCCCGCGACCTCAGCCACAAGGCGTAGACCAGCAGGCATGAGCAGATGCACAAGACACTCACACACGGCACGATGATGGCGACGTACAGATACGTCGACCCGCTGTAAACATAACATCACCGTCATCACCGACAGCTCCTCGAAAAGGCTGCAAGCAATCACCTCGTTACAGTGTCAGGTGGCGGGTCGAGGGAGATTCGTCCTCCAGGCCAATAGATGGAGTCAGCCGTGCCCTTGGTGTAGCCTGTCACAGCAGCCCGTCACTTGCGCGTCATCCCCTCCAGCTATCCCCCTCACCCGTAGTGTTCTCCCAGACTCCGATCTCCACGAAGCTCAAAGTCGTCTTGTTCCAGTCCAGGTTGCTCGCTGTCAGGGTCACTGGCTGAACGTTCTGGAGCACGGCATGCACTCCCTTGGCCGACCTGTCGCCCGTGCTCAAGTCAAAGTCTACATCTCCAGATGCCCCGTAGAAGTTCGCGAGCCGGATCTGAGTGTTGAGGTCCGACATGTCAGGCTTCATGTTTGCCAGCCCGATGGCGATGGCCCACACGGCGTCGTACCCTAACGCGTCGTACTGGGTGCATGGCTGCTTGTAAACCTTGGCAGACATGTTGACGGTCGGGTAGTAGTACGTCCGAGGGTCTACTTTCGAGTAGTAGTTGAAGCAGCTTGACGCCAGGTCTCCGTAGATCATGTCAAGAACAACACTCAACCAACCAGAGTAGAAGCGCCTCAGCTTGCCCAGGTCTCCTGCCATGCTCTGAATGTCGGCTTCAGGGTTGTTCTGATCTGCCGTGAGCCAAGCGTACCCATCCACTCCTGTGATGCCTTCTTCTGCTGCTGCTGTCAGAATGTTCTGCAGGTTCACCGACCCCAGCGCGATGTAGACGAAGATTCTAGCCCCTGACTCCTTGAGCGTCTTGACGGCAGCTCGCAGCGACACGGAGTCTTGATCTGTGAACTTCTGGTTTGCTATGATGCTGATGCCCTTGAGGCTGGTGTACCGAAAGAAGTCTGAGATGAAAGGGTTTCCGTAGGCGTTGTTCACGTACAGCACGCCGCAGGTCCGCCAGTTGAAGTGAACCATCAGGTTCACCATCGCCAAGGCGTTGATGGCAGCCGTCGGGCAGGTGCGAGAGAAGAGAGGAAACCTGATCTTGTCGCTCAGCGTGGTCGAAGTGGCTCCGAAGCTCAGCGTGGGAGTGTTGGCCAGCCCCGCCAGCACCGCGATCGTCTGCGACCCTTCGCTTCGCATCGGGCCGATAATGGCGGCTGTCTTCTCACTCGAAGCTGCTTCATACTTCTGCAGCACCATGCTCGACGTGCTTGCGTTGTTCACACTGCACGAGCTCAGCGTGTACCCGGAATACCCCTCCTCGCTCCGCCAGCGCAGCAGGTCCTGTACGGCACCCTAGCAGGAGAGGTCAGGCATCAAGACATGGGTCGCACTGCAAGGAGAGAGAGTCTCACAGGCGTTGTGAAGTGAGTGTCGGCAAACTTGTAGTGCAGCTTGAAGTTGGCAGGCAGCAAGCTCTTGGCGTTCTTGACGATTGCATCATTCCGCTCGTTCACATGGTGGACCGCCATGATCAAGGCCGTGGCTGCTCGCTGGAAGTTGGGGGGGACGAAGCCGCCCCATCCTGTAGGGACGACAGGAGACATCATGCCTATCACAAACGTTCCTTCTGCCGCGAGCCCAGTCCTCACCGTCAGCAACAAGCACAGGGATAGCATGGCGTTTGCTTGGATGCTCATATTGATAGGAACGGTTGCTGCCCGCGTTCAACCTTTCTTGAGGAGCCTTTGTTGTTGGTGCCAAGGATGTATCTTCCAGTCTCGGATGCTGCTGTCCAGTCCTAGCCATCGCTCATGTTTCTTCGCCTATCGCATCTCCTCCCATCGTTCTATTTTCATCAGCTGTATCATTTCGCATCCCCCGTTTTTCCATCCGCCCTCCTTACCGATTTCACTCCAGGGGTTTCGCAAACTTCTTTACCACCCCTCCCTTCCCCACGCACCACCCCACCCACATGAAAACGGCAGTGACTGCTTGTTGTAGGGTCGCCTCTAAAATTGGAAATCGATCCACTAAATGTTTAGTTAACCATATCTATTGGTAGTTTTTAAAAGTTCATTTTAAATCCTTGCAGAGAGCACCACAGCAGGCATGCAGCAAGGGACGGGGAGGGAGGATGTTGATGTATGGGACGAGGAATGGTCTGATGACGACGACGATGGACAGGAGTCTTTGCGTATGTTAAAGCGTCTCAAAGGGCAAAATTGGAAAGAGGATAATAAGAAGGAGAATGAAGAGGAGGAGGAGGAGGAGGAGGAAAGGAGGAGGAGGAGGAGGAGGAGGAGGAGGAAAATGATGATGATGATGATGATGATGATGATGATGAGGAGGAGGAGGAGGAGGAGGAGGATGATAGTGATAATGAGGAGGAGGAGGCGGGTAATGATGATGAGGAGGAGAAGGGTGAGGACCATAATATAGCAAGAAACTAGAACGAGGAATGCGGAGGTGAAAAAGGCATTTAAAAGTGGAGAGGGACATAAAAGTACAACAAGTGAAGGGATTGTACCGACGAATCTTGTGGATCAATCGAGAGGAGGTTTCATCATCGTGATGATGTTCTGACAGTTCAAACTTTCGACAACAAAGCTGATAAAGCGCGTGACAGCTCTAAAGGTGCAGCAAAGGGTTGTCAGCCGTGACAGAGAGACAGAGGATATCGGAGGAGGAGGAGGAGGGCATGAGACGGATGAGTTGAAAAGAAGACGATCAGCGAGGAGGAAGGAGGTAACAAGGCAGGAGAGGAAGAAACGAGGAGCGCAGAAGGGAGGTACATGAGGTGGAGAAAGCTTGGAGTAGCAGAGGACTATGAAGTACATACCCATTGCCGGCTTTGCGACGAGCTCCTTCGAACATGACGAGAAATGTCATCTTGGTGCCGATCTAGATAAGACGAGTCAATACATAACTCTACAAGTTCACAAGTACAAGCTGAAGGAAGTAAGTTGTGTTGAGCTTCGGCTCGAAGTGATGCTGGAGAGACACGTTCAGGCCAGCCTGAAAGAGCAAAGTCAGAAGAGAGGGAGGGAAGAAGCGAGAGGGAGGAGGAGGGGGACGTGGCGGAGAAGGCAGAGAGGGAGGGGAGAGGAAGTGAGAGTGATAGGGGGAGAGAAGGAGAGGAAGGAGGGAGCAAGTGAGAGGGCGAGGAGGAAAGTTGTGTATGCGCATGCTACCATGTGATGCCTTCTGCTCTCCCAGATCAGACTTGCAACTGTGGGCCAGTGCCTGCTCTTGTCATTTTGTGCCAGACAAGGACGACCAGCAAGGAGGCAGGAGAAGAGGAGCAGAGCAGAGCAGAGCAGAGCAGAGCAGAGCAGAGGAGGGTAGAGAAGACGGGAGGGGGGGGGGGGGTTTCACACCCCCTCGGTTTCTAGAAACCTTTACATGCCATAAATACCATGAATGTCAAAGGGACTGCCCATGCCACAAAACCAATCTTGACAGCAACGGGTGTGGTAAATGTGTTGAACTGGTTGTTACGTCTTGTCGGTTTGTGCAAGAAATGTTCCACCTGGTCAAATACGAAAGTTTTCTCAAGCTGATGCGTCCAAGGGCTGGTCAAACTTGGCAAACGCGCTCCCTGAGCTGGTTCCCACCTGACTGGAGCAGAAGGGGGGCGAAATTAATGTTCAAGGAACAGATTTTCAGCTTTAAAAACCCCGAACGTGGACTGAGAAAGGGAAATATGGGGCAAAAC